>NC_142939.1:30082692-30105192 GCF_046866305.1 Octopus bimaculoides
CATCATGAGATTGGGAAGGCAACTACTTGACAAACATTCCTTATTTGACAACCCTGAACTCTTACCCAAAGAAATTGCAAGACTCTACCGTAACATAACATCAGAGGAGAGGATGAATGCATTCCAGCAGAAGACCATGCATGGATACGTTAACAGAAAGCTCCAGGGTGATAACAACATTGACAACCAGAGGAGTTTATCGTGGACAAACAATCGGGTCACCAACTCTCACTTTGAAGGGTATGCTTTTGCTATTCAAGAACAAGAAATAGCAACCAAATTCCTAATAAACAAACGGGACAGAGAGGCGGGCAAAGCGCCACAATGTAATAATCGATGCAGACTCTGTGGAATCAATATCGAAGATATCACCCACATCATCAGCAGCTATCATCACGGTATTACCTACCTATGAGACATGATGTTGTGGCCAAGACACTGTACAATGAAATCCGCCGACAGGATAACCCCGAGGCTAAGGAGATGAAAGCCCATAATGAGGTAGAGGCTATTACCACTCACAATATGAAAGAGTATTGGTGGAATGTCCTAATAAAAACCTCAATAAAATGCAGACATAATAGACCGGATATAGTAATCTGGGACAGAGAAGAGAAACTCTGTACAGTAGTAGAAATCAGCTGTCCTGCGGATGTCAACATCACGCTAAGGATTAGAGAAAAAGAGAACAACTACGCCGAGCTACTGAGAAATTTGCAGATACTCCACCCGGACTACAAGTTCAGATTCATACCCGTGATTGTTGGGGCATTGGGATATGTAACAAACTGCCTCAACAAAAATCTGGAAAAATTCGGGTTCTCAAAACCTGAAAGAAAAAGGCTGATAAGAAGACTACAGATTCAAGCCATCAATGGAACTGTAACGATATGTAAAACTTTCTCAAAAATTAGCACATAAATACATATGCATGCATCTAGACATGAAAATATATACATATAAACGCATCCATAAAACACACATACAAATCTGCGCATACACTAACACCAAATACTGCACACACACACACATACACACACACACACACACACACACACACATATGCACAAATACCTAGATGATGTTGATAAAAGTTCCCATGAAGGAGCCTTGAATCTATGTTAGAGTCTGGCTCTTTCTCTATGGACAAGAAATGCAGAAATGAAACTCATTGATAACATACATACACATATACATATATGCATAATATAACTTTTGTATATAATTTGTTAAGGACGTTGGCGACGACGAAATCCGCAATTTCTACGTACATTCAATACACGAAGAACTAGTCATGCTGAAGACTAGACAAAATAGAACCACGTGCTTGTGATGCAAACCACTCAACCAAACTGCAATACTTGAAGTTGGAAATAATTATTTCGAAATGCTCTTTGTTAAGTATTAGAGATATGTACGGGAAGAAATATGGATGTTTGGTGGAGTGAGGTCATGTATATATATGCGTGTATGTGTGTGTGTGCTCGGAGCTGTGTGTGTGAAGGTGGCTGTATGTGGGTTTGAAAGTGTTTATATAAGGATATGCACAATATATATACACACATATATATATATATATATATACACACACGTATGCACACACAAAATGCTATTAAAATTTTAACTTGCTCTCTTTAAGAAAAAAATGAAAAATATTGACGTAATGTAACATTGTTAAGAGAACACAAAAACGAATAAATAACAAACATCTTGAAATTATTGCAGTGAAACAGTGTGCATAATTTCATACGTGAATTTGTTATGTTGCTGTCAATTAAAATAGAATGTTTAAAGTGTCAGCTTGTCATTTCAAATTGCTTCACCTGAACTTTTAGGAATATTTTAATCATTTTGTTTCAATAATTTCCATTTAATATTTCTAAGGACTGAATAAGCGTCATTTAGTGAGTACGCCGTTTTATGAATGTCATACAAGAGCAGGCATGATTTTTTCTTATTGACTGGCACATGTCATTTACATTGTTCATGTTGGTAGAGCACATTTTCCTTTAGAGCAGTTCTTGTTATTTTCATTGCAAGCCAAGAACAAGTTCCTATTCATATCAACCTACCAACGTTAAGTTCTTGATGAGGCAGAAATACATGCTCTTAAACATGCAGAAAAGGATATTACGGGTTCACGAAGCTGACACCTTCAGCAAGGTCAATATACAGGAATGGCTAAGAAGTTCAAAGTTGTAAAACCCGCTTTGACGGCAAAGTAACTGTGACTACTGATACAAATCTGGAGCGAGTACATACACACGTTTCCGATTGATACTCACGGAGACATCAGTCACAATCCGTGAGACTGTTGCAGAACTTGACTCTGGTCACCGTACCTTACAGAACGGGCTGAACATTTTGTGTATCCGAAAGAAAGTGCAAATATTTTGTTTTACTAATCGACACCCAAATTGAAAGGAGAAGGCTGAAAGCCTGCTCTCATTAGTTGGAAGTGTTTAAGGCTTATGCAAGCACAAGCTTTCGAACTGGTGAAAGGCCATGAAGCTTAACCGTATCTTTATGATAAAAATGTTGTAGATATCTCAGTCCCTCGATGAAAAGTGCATGTAAGAGAGCGTAGTTACAAGTTCTACTCTGGATATAGCATTTATTTTGGTTTTGATTATTGTTACAGCAGTGCTATCAGAATATATAGATTTCCATAAGTGAGAGGCCTCTATGTTTAAAAAAGAAACTAAATTTTCATAAGATCGCACTTTACCAATTTCAGAAAATAATTCTGTTATATATATTATACTCGTATAAATTGAATGTATAGAGTTGAAATATCTTTGGCCATTGTTCTACGCGATCATGGTCGACTAGAGAAAAAGTAAAAGCAGCACCTCATTGTGAACCCATACATGAATTTAAGTGTTCAAACGAGTTCTCATTGCTCAATAAATACTTATAAGAAAACTCAAATTAAGTATACTTTGCCTTTCTTTATTTCAAGAAATGTTTTATGATCAAATTCGTTTCAGTCGTGACCATTCCTTATTATACTGCGACATACATTATCAGGAAATATTTTATCCAAACATCTTTCATTCGTCGCTTCACATTCGTTATAAAGCAAATTTCAGTGCAGTCGCTAGGAGGACCAACGATAAATATTGGGGTGCATGTTAAGCTTAATCAGTATAAGTCGTTGCCTAAAAGAAAATGCGAATTTATGAGGAGATACGAACTCATTAGTTATTATCCACTATATAATTACCTACCTACATAATGCATAATCAAACATTTAAATACTTCCGTTTTTTCATCACTTACAATGTTCATTGTTATGTACGGCTCATTCTTTTGAAGATTTCTTTCTCTCTTTTCAGCTTTAGTTTTTTGTATTTTTTATATTTCCTCTTCACTGCTTTCGCATTGTGAATAATTCATTCGTTATTCCGCTTAAATGTTACATGGATATATCATTTATTTCGCATAATGAACACTGTCTTTCAGCTATATATCCTGTTTTGATTCTCATGATTTTTTCTTCAATTGGACAAAATTACTTTAAAACACAAAAAAATAAATTAACAAAAGCAAGTAAATTGAACAAACAAAAAGCACAAGGAACGAACAAAAACAAAGAAAATGAACAAACAATGAAAAAAATAAGTAAAATGAACAAACAATCATGTTTAGCATTTCTAAGAGCGGAAGTTTGTGTAGTTCGTTTGAATAGCGACTTTGTTTAAAAAGTGTTTTTTGCCATTGATTCGAATTTATTAGAAAACGTCTTTCGAGAAACATTGTTGAAAATTGCAGGCGATCAAGAGATTGACATTTTCTTCATATTTATTATACTTATATACTTATATTGCAATACAGACGCATCCAAATATCAGCGACACAAAATATAAGTATCACACGTATATGTATGTGTATATATATAGGCATACTTATACATGTGATTCTTCTAAAACTATTAATAATTTTTGGGTAAGTACAATGAATGAAAATGTATGGAAATCCGGAAGTGGAGCATAAGGCTGAGCATCATACTAATCCAATACACGTGTATATTTTATCAATAAGGAAAACATCTTTATTTATCTAAAAGCTCTGTCTACTTTGTAAAATGAAATGTTATCAGTTAAGATCTATAAATATATTGCCATTTGTGATTCGTGTAATGGCTTTAAAATACCAAACTTAAATACTACCAGATTGTTGATATTTTCCTCGAAGTTGAATAGTTATTTGCAACAATTTAAGATCAAAAGTAGATGATAAAGATTTTAGAATGAGATATTTTTTGCAGCACAAGGAAAAGACAAGACGATACAAAACACAGGCAAACAGACACCTACACAGGCACACACATTGAATCTCTTCACATTCTCATTACCTCTGATGTACTGTTGTAATTATTGTCAAGATCCATTCCATGAACAAAAGCGTATAGAAAGTATGTATATAAGTTTGTGTAATTAAGCTAGAGTGTGTATTTACACAAGTATATGAATGCGAGGAGAAAGGGAATCGGAAAATATCTATAAAGCGAATTTCTTACTGTGCAAAATGAATAGGCCATCATCACGATAAAGACCGACCTATGAATAGTGTTAAGTCTGCCGGTATATGTCAAAAGTTTGCATTACTATTAATCACCTGACCCATATCATAGCAGTCAATGGCTATATTGCACAATTACCGTCCCACCTTTATATATTTCCATTCTTTAACTTTGTACCCATATACAACTGTGGCGAGTGGGACTGTTAAATATAAACTGAGTCAGTAGAACATTAGTCGAACGCTCTTAATCGATATGGGGCAAGTAAAAATGTTTTAACTAACATCGCATAGGATGTGCATAACTATAAACACAACACTAAAATAAGGACAATATAAAGGAGCCGTTCTCTTTACATAGAGCACTGCAAGCAATGAGCCATGACTTATAACTGAAATCCATATTTTGTTTGAATGAATTCAGAAAAAAAGAATACGCATGACTTAGTAAAAAATTTAGATATATTTGATGCAGAGACAAAATAGTATTAATCCTCCAAAATTAGTTTTCATAATGGAAAATAGTACATAAGTAGAAGAAATCAATACTTGGTTGATACTGGAGGATAAATGGACTCTCATTGTAGTATCTATATATCTGTATGTATGCATACACATACGTACATATGTATGTGTATACATATTTATACATATATGTATATATATATATATATATATATATATATATATATATAAAGAGAGAGAGAGAGAGAGAGAGAGAGAGAGAGATACATATACATGAAGATATATATGTATATGTATTTGTATACATATATAGATACATATGAAGATATATATATATATTATATATATATACATACATATACATATATATATATATATATATATATATATATATATATATATATATATATATATATATATATATATATATATATATATATATATATATATATACATATATATATATATATATATATATATATATATGTAGCTGTCTTTTTACTTTTCTATATATTTTACCATCACAGCTCGCTCTCTCTCCCTCTCTGTATATATATATATATATATATATATATATATATATATATTTATGTGGAGGATGGAGCAACAAATACAAGAAGAAGCAATTTTGGGGGCTAGTTAGCCGTTGTTTTATTCTGTGGAGGTTATGTAATGAGTCATTGTGGAGGTTGAGGTTACGTAATGAGTCATTTCGGATGTTATGTAATAGTCATTTACGCACGTTTCAATCTTGCCAATGGTTTGGCAGATCTCTTCAGAATGTTGAGGTGTATGGTAAGAGTTCAAGGTGTGAGAGATGTAGGAGAAGTGATTAGTGGATATATTAATGTATATGGTGGTATAATAATAGCGATAGGTAAAGAAAGCCTTACATTTTAGTTGAAGTTGTGTTGGTCTTCCTGTAAAGGGATGTAAGATGGGTGCTATTTAAGCTCATTATTCCGATTTTAATCAAATACATCTCCACGTAATTTTATGCTTGAAGGATGCGTCGTATATTTATAGCACCGGCGGTGTTAGTACAGGGAAGCAACCCTAAATTTAGGTGAAAAAGGGGGCTAACTCTGGTCTTATTCATATCTCATTATAATTAATTATACTTAGAAGGAAAATTCTTTAATGCATATTTAGTTTTACTTAGGAAGTGTACTGTATTATATATTTAATTATACTTAGAGAATGAGTATTTAGTAGCGTGAAGACAGATTAGGCTAGATTCATATCTCCTATTATATATTTAATTTTACTTAGAGAATGAGTATTTAGTAGTGTGAAGACATAATAGGCTAGATTCATATCTCCTGTTTAATAGGTCATTCTTAGCCGTTAGGATCTCTAGGCGTTCAGTAAAGCATAAGTGACAGCGTCTGTTAGTTGGGTTATAGGAATTAGCTACTTTTAGTATGTGCCACTTTAGTTTATATTCTATCTTATTGTCGTTTAGTTCCCAGATATACCTACTAAGCTCTGTTGAATTTGCCTTATTTCTGTTTTTAAAACAGGATACGTGCTCATTATATCTGAGGCGTATTTGGTCTTTCGTCGTCCCTATGTAAGATCTAGTGTGGCTGTTTGTTTGTACGTCACATTGGTAAACTATATCTTCGGTCTTACATCTATTGGAGAAATTACATTTATTCCTATCTCTACAGCCACATAGGTTGTAAGGGGTGTCTATGACTGTGTGTTGTTGTGTGGCCCTATTGTTTTTTTGGTGTGCGTCCCTCCTAGTAAGGGGTGTTGGATTAGGGTTGGAGTTAGTTCTATTAGTTGGAGGGTTGTTGATTTGGTTGTTCGTGGTGTTTCTAGCTGTATAGAATGCGTCTAATTTCTTATTATTAATAGATGCTATTATGGTAGCTAAGTTACATATTAGGCTGTGGCCTATTCTTATTTTGTTCTTAAATATTTCTGCGTATTTATTGTTTACATTGAGGTGTTTATCTATTATGTTCATTAGCGAGCGGACTATGTTAGATTTAAGGTTCATGTTATAGGGAATGATCAGCCAGATCGTATCCTTATTGTTCTTGTTGCTATTACGGCCATATCTGGTATAGAACCTGCCATCATAACTGGAAAGGCTGGTGAATTTTTCTTTACGGCTATCTAATTTATTTCTATAGTTAGGTTTATTATTGATATGTGTCTTTTCCTTTTTTTCCTTGTTAGTATTGTTAGGTATTTGTGGGCACGATATATGGTTTATTTTAGTCTGCTGGGTCTCCCTGCAATTTATGCTAAACTTATCGTTGTATTGCTTAATATTGGTTTTGTTCAGGTGGCTATTGTATTCCTGCTTCATCTTGTTATTAGCCTTAATCGTCCTATTAATATTGGTGTTTACACTGTTGTTGGTATTTTTGGTGTTATGTGGTTTGGCTTTGGGACGTTTTGTATTTGTATTACATGTGTTATGTTTATCTGTGTCATTCATATCGTTAGTGTGGTTTCCAGCGGTGTTTGGTGTGTTAATAGTGTGTGTGTGCCTAGCATTTAGATTCCGTATAGTTGGGTCTTTTTTATGGTTATTGGATTCTATTAATTTAATTTTATGGTTAAATCCTGCCCTATGTAGTGCGATGTTGTAGGTTTCCTTATGCCTATTAAAAATAACTTGGTTAGAGGAGAGGCGTGATATCCTATTGCTTATACTATGTGCTAAGCCTCTCTTAAGGAATAGTGGATTTAAACATCCCCTGGTTGCTTGGATGCTTCAGACTACCCCTGAAGGATTGAGGCAAGCCTAACATATATATATATATATATATATATATATATATATATATATATATATATATATATATATATATATATATATATATGTATAAATGTATATATATATGTATATATGTATGTATAGTTTCCATACATGAGAGTTTATGACAATATGTATATCTATGCGCAAGCAACATACACTCAAATAAACACACAGTCACACACGGAAACATGTTTATGTATATGTGTTTGTTCTATAGATGCAATTCAGAAAGAGGTAATAACTGAGAACGTAGACGATATCAGTCTGGAAAGTGAGACTATTCATAATATATTTCTGCAGAATTCTATTAACTGTCAAAGAGAACAATGTGGAATAATCTATTTTCCTCATTAAAGAAATAACAACGACACTAGCAACAAAACCAATATTGTAAACAAAAGATGGTGCGGATTTCATTCTCTCACCCAAATAAAATTATTTTGGCTATTTCTTGTTTTCCATGAATGAATTTAATATGAATTGATATATTTTAGCAATACCTTAATTTTGTTACTTAATAAATACATTTCAAGTTAAGAAAGTTGATGACTTGGCCATTTGTTTATCTGTGTACTCTTCTTAAAATCTCTCGCGTCCTTACTGATCCTTTGTTATCGGCCCCAACTTCATTAAAACTGAAGTTAAGTTCAGAAAGATATGCACTTAATGTATATTCTGCAATGAGATTGCCATCATCATCTATATATCAGAAAAGAAAAACTTTCTTATATGTGATATATATCTTATATCATGGTATACCGCTGAAAAATTCAATGGTGAGACTTTGATAATACGATTTATAGATCACTCTAACAGGATGGAAGGTAAAATCGAATCCTGCAGGATTGCATTCTGAAGGGGTGAATGGATGGTGTTTAACGTGTATCCTTATGATCTATGGTCTTTGCTACTGAAGAAAATAATAGCAGTATTGCGTACCGTAGAAGGGTGACGCGTGATAGAAAATAAGGAACTCTGGCTTCAAAAAGAGAGCCATGTTTATTATTGTTGATTTAATATATAAATCACCAATGGAAGTCATCATGTCTCAATCGAAACACAATGTAAAATTTAGTTGGAACCCTAATGGGTTGGCGTTTGTTCTACAAAGAAAAAACTAGCATTGCTTAAGCTCTTCGTGTGTATGCATGTGTGTGTTTGTGTTTGTGCGTGTGTGTATGTGCGTATGTATTTTAGCGTGCGTGAGTGAGTGTCTGTATGAAGAGTAATATCCAAATATGTAAGTAATTCATATTATTATTATTGTTCTGGTTTCCGTTTTGGTGCTGCTGCTGGTATTGTTGTTGTTGTTGTTATCATTGTTATTTCATATTCCTTCAACAGATTAGACTTTTGGAAAAGAAAAGTTCCTAGCATCGGGCTACAACAAATTTTTGTGGAGGTGTTGCGCTATCCATCTCTTTAAATTTTTATGGATTGTTGTTAATGCACCTATAACTACAAGGATATATTTTACTCGCACTCAGTGGTTAGACCCTGGTACTTTGCTATTTTCCCTATATAGCTCATATTAACTTAATCATCACTTCGGATTGTTAAGTCAATTATCTGGTACTTTCTATTCTAATAAGGCCTTCTAGCTTTTATTACTCTGTACGTCTGAATGTTAAAGACCCCAAAAATCTGATATTTCTTACTTTCTATTACTTCATCAGTATGGTCAAATCCTAACTTTCTACATAACTCCGATTGGATTACTCTCCCTAGGTTGTCACGTATTTTCTTGTATTCTTTCTCTACCATCATACTACATTCACTTACTATATGAGTAACACTTTCTTATATGAGTAACATTTCCTATATGAGTAACAGTTTCGTTATTATTATTATTATTATTATTATTATGATTATTATTATTATTATTATTATTATTATTATTATTATTATTATTATTATTATATGCTTGACTTTTGCATTATATTTGTGCAAGTTGGCTCCAAGTCTCACCCAAAGACCTCAAGAGACAACAAGTACATAGTGTTGTTCTAGAAAATTATGTGCGTTTTAAAACTTGAGATGACATAGAAAGTATTTTTCGTAGGATATGGGTAGTTCCCATGAGCGCTATCTTTTGAATTTCTGCCATTTTGGGGTTTCCTGTTATCTGAGCTAGGTAGCAATCAGCTCCTTTTGCTATCATTCCCAATGCACTTATAACAACAGGTATTGTTTTAGTCTTCAGGTTCCACATTCTGCTAATACTTGCTCTTATTATTATTATTATTATTATTATTATTATTATTATTATTATTCAGTAGTTTTATTTTTATAACGTGCTTTCACTTCACTACCGAGCGCAGCTCTGTGCGCCTTGGGTATGTGCTGTGGTTTGCTGTGGTGCTCTTATGTTTACTGTATTGAAAGTGTTTTGCGTAGAATGTGTGCAGTACCCAGTAGTGCAATTTTCTGTATGTTATATATATTTGTAAGTCCTGGTGTTTTTGTTATGTATTTGTCTGAATATTTTTTTATTATACCTAAGGCACCTACTATGATAGGAATTGTTTCTGTTTTTAGATTCCACATTCGAGTTATCTCTATTTCCAGGTCTTTGTATTTTGAAAGTTTTTCCATTTCTTTTACAGAAACGTTGTCATCTGCTGGTATTGAAACATCAATTAGAAGGCATTTTTTTCCTTCATGATCTTTGACAACTATATCTGGTCTATTCGCCTTAATTTCTCTATCTGTGTGTATTGGCATATCCCAGAGTATGGTTGCTTTCTCGTTTTCTGTGACCTTTTCTGGCGTGTGTTTATACCATCTTTTTTCTGTTGCTATTCCATAATGTTGGCATAGCTTCCAGTGTATATAGGTCCCAGCTCTGTCGTGTCTGTGAATATATTCCTTCTTAGCCAGGACTGGGCAGCCAGAGATAATATGATTTATTGTTTCTTGTCGATCTCCACATATTCTACAGTTACTTGTTTATCATGGTCCGTTGCTGTTCTAGTTTTAGTTTGGATTTCATTTGTTTTATAGCTTTTGTTGTTTCTTCTTCTTCTTCTTCGTGTTTGTTAGGTATTATTATTATTATTATTATTATTATTATTATTATTATTATTATTATTATTATCATTGTTGTTATTACAACTGTGTTTGCAGATTATGTTTGTTTAGAGAGTATGCGGCCGGATGATACAAGAATAGGGGGTGGAAAAGGGTCCGAAAAATGCACACACGTATTTCCAACTTCCTGACTGATACTAACTGCATTTTCCAAATATTCTAATGTTGACATGAACAAACTGTATCGTGTAATACAGATCCTATCCAGAGAGCATGTTCTGCAAGCCACTAGACAATAAGAGCATAGGTTCTCCATATTTAAACATTTTTAGCTACATGGACCAAATATTCGTGATCTGCAGGGCCGACTAGTAATACTTCATAGACTGCGAACCGGTTACTGGGAACTGGAGGCTACGCTCTCGGTCCCTCAATATTACACTAACTGGGATAGGGAATTAATTAGTTAAGCAGACATTGACGGCAGCATTCGGCAATAACAAATGGTATTTTACCCGGGAGAAAGGTCGACTACTATTGGAAAAAGGTCGATAATGTTCAGAAATGTCTTGTTGTTGTTGTTGTTGTTGTTGTTGTTGTTGTTGTTCTTCTTCTTCTTCTTCTTCTTCTTCTTCTTCTTCTTCTTCTTCTTCTTCTTCTTCTTCTTCTTCTTCTTCTTCTTCTTTGTTACTGAAAACTCTAAAGCAGGTCCACATCGGATAAAACAAACGGTAAAATAAATATTATCTGAGTCTTTCAAATACGCATTCTGTAAAAATGCTGTGCATTTTTCTAATGTAACAGTTCGAATGTTCCTCATTTATTTTAGAGTGTTGTAATGAGTTTGCAGTGTAAATATTTAGAAACTTCGCATCGCGCTAACCATTACTCCAAGTGAAATTCCACATGCTATTGTTTTCATCTTTGAAAAATTAGTTATCCTCTTCGAGTTTCAACGCTGAAATATAAATTCTTTTTTTCATATCACCCAAAGTTTCTAAATTCTTATAGCGTAAATATTACATAAGTTTTGAAACAGATGTTTTGTAAGTTAATCCTCATGGAATAACATCATTTCTGCTATTTCTTCGTTTAATAATATTATTCATAAGCATCTTTACGAATATAATCAAGTTACATTATCGAATTATATCCTCACATAATTTAGTCTTGGCTGCAAAAAGAAAAAAAGAAGAAAAGAAAAAGAATAACGAAGAAAACTAATTTTCACCAGGAATTAAATAAATATCGTTTAAATTTTTTGATGTGCAGAAATTCAGTTTAAACTCTGCTGAAATACTTGAGTGCAAATTCTTTTATTTTAGATTTATTTAATTTAGCGTGCATGTTTTATGTCGATTATGAGTTTATGAATACACATGATATGAATTATCAAGTACTAGATAATTTCAGAAAAGAGTCAGTTATTTACAGAATAAAATCTAAATGATCCTGTTGATACCAAATTAAAACTGGTTAAACTTTTATTTCACATTTTATATAGGAACGCAGAAATATTGTCCATATAGGAAAATAATGAGAATTTACAGTGCATCATTATTGATCTAAGTCAATGCACAGCGATAAAATATTTTGTTACAAATATTTACATAAGTTTATCCAGTATATCATCTCATGTAATCTCTGCTAAGAAAACAGTGACTTAAAAGGAATATGCATCCTCAGTGTGTCTGATCAAAGAAGTTATCTTACACATCTGAGCTCTTTATTAAGAATTGCCGTACAGAATATACCTCCCTGCTCATCTACAGTCACCTCCTCAAAGCTGACGATATTCCCTATATCATTTCCTGATTCATAATTGGCAGTCGTTTTCCGTACACGGAAGACCAGCGACGTTGTAAATTATGTTGTGGTGTCTCCGTCACTACATATACATAACAACCGCTCACTATGTGCCGGCTGGCGTCTCCGTATCGACTACTTCCTGTAGTCTTTCGTCTCTCTCTATTAATCTCCTCTTCGCTCGACAATGATGTTCATTTGATCTAGCATTCTACCGTAATTTATTGTCTATTTATATGCTTTTTGTTTCTTAATACCGTAATAAAGATGGCAGCATTAAGAAAATTATTAACTCTATCACAGCAGCTCTTCCATTCGCGCCTTATTTCGTCATTTCACCTATATTCCTTATCTTATTTCCTAATGGAATAGTCTGAACTTGTTTGTCACTAACCCTATGCATTTCTCACTAAGCCTGTGCAATTACAAACGCTGTTCTATAATTTGCCAGTCATGATTTCGCATCACATATCTCTTAGTTTTCCTAATATAACATTCGTCCTCGTCCTCCGTCCAAATTCACACTCTGTGTTGTTTTACTTGGTTTGTTTTCTTTGTTCGTGTCCCGGATTGCCCGCAGCGAAAAAACATTTTCAGGCCCTGCGAGTTGGGAAGCCCCCAGTCTTATCTTTAAACTGGTCGATAACTGATGAAGAAATACGGACCTTCTGTTAGTCCCCTGTTCGTTTTTAAAATCAGTGTACGTTATGTCGTTTGTTTATACATTTTTCAGTTATATATATATATATATATATATATATATATATATATATATATATATATATATATACATATACGTGTGTGTGTGTGTGTGTGTGTGTGTGTGTGCGCACGTTAAATATATATATATATATATATATATATATATATATATATATATATATATATATATATATATATATATATATATATACAGATATATGCACACACGAATACATGTATGCACAAAGACATACTTTCGAAGTAGCATCTAAATTTTCCAGGACGAGCTCTGTAGCGTACCAACAGATGGAAGCACCTAGTTGCATGCGCAGTAGGTGTTGGCAGTCACCTTCACTAGACACTGTGCCAATTAGTTTTGCTGTGTTTACATTTCAAGTTTTGATATTTGCCTTCTTGTGATCACGTTTATACTGTAGTCTGCGATTTTATCAACTTTAAATTTTGTGTTAAACTGGAAATGTCTGCTACACAGATATTGAGCATTCCTCGGCATCGTTACAACAAAGAGGCAATGTGTCATACGCAATGTTTCGAGAGGCATGTTCACTTAAAAAGCGGAAAAACCTCCCTGGAAGACGATTAGCGATCTCGAAGTCCTGTCACGAGTGTCACCACTGAAATGTAGTATTGTACATCGAGAATTCGTTCTCCATGTCCTGACTGTCAATCATGTTCTGCTGCAATGTTTTGAAACGTTTGAGAGAGGACGTTCGGTGAAAGCGACCGGAGGTTAGGTGCGCGAACGAATTATCCTCACGACGACAATGCACCCTCTCATCGAGTACTCCTTACTCGTGAAGTTCCCGACAATAACTACATGGTATTGCTACTGCACCCGCCCTATTTGCCAGCTATAGCACCTGTGGACGTCATTCTCTTCCTCAAGATGGAAACGCAGCAGAAAAGGTGAGACCCAGCTCAGTGGTCCAGATCGAATCGCAGAATGTCTTCGGCTCGTTTACGAAAAGCGACTTTCAGGCCGGATTCTAAAGTGGCAAGAAAGCTGGAAGAGATGTGTTGCTGTGCAAGGTGACAATTTTGAAAAAGATCATATTAAAATTTAATTAAATAAGTTATGTTTTATTGTTTTATTAAACATAACGAGTCTGGGAACCTTCTCATACCGTCTCAAATATATATATATATGTGTGTGTGTGTGTAAATGTGTGTGAGAGTGTGTGTGTGTATGTATAAATCTATATGTGAGTATATATGTATCGATATGTTAGCATGTATATATATGGATATATGTATGTGTATAATCAAACACACAAACAAGCACACGCAACCACCACAAACTCATAGAGACAAACGCATACACGAATGTATACACAATATGTATATTTGCATCTCTGATAATCAACATTTTCTTGTTTGGAATCCATTATTCATACTTTCAGCTAACATGTTCATGCTAAGACATATTCAAATTGTTTTTAAACATATTTCTCACTAAAGGGGATAAATTACATATTGTCCTGTATAATTCTGTGAAAGGGTAAAGTTAAACTGAAATCTTTTCTCTCATTCTCATAGATGTTTAACATTTATTTGAAGATTTAGCATATAATCTGCATAGTAGCGTTTTATATATAAATATTATACATATTATTTCATCGTTAGCATTAGTCGTTGATCTGAAACGTAAAATTCAGTTTGCGACCTAACAAGGTCGTCAATATTTAAAATTCATTATATCATTTTATAGTATTGTAAATACTATCAGATACTATCGGATTTCTTTCTATCAACTGGTATAGAATGCGGAAAATAATGTCCTGCAGCGCAAATTTTGAATAGCATGACCTTGCTTGCTTCTGTAATATTTCAGTACGACGTTCTAAAAGTAAGCTATTCTACGTGAATGTATATGTGCTCATATAAATATATACATCAACATTTATGCATGCATACAAATACACATGCACATATATACTTGCATATACATAACACACGCACATATATGAATTTTCTCTCTCCACCTCTCTCTTATTATACACACACAAACACTATATTTCCATATGTGTGTATGTGTGCGCACGTGTGTGTACAAATACACTTATATTCGCACATACATGCACACTTCATTTAACAAAATATTTGAAAATAGAGATTTTTTGGTTGTTATTTCTGTATATTTGAATGTTTTCTATGCGATTACGTGGTATTTTATAATTCGTTATCAGCTTCGTTGTGTATTCTATATCTTTGATTCTAGAGTTAGCGGGAACGAATTATAATTGAATTATAAATCTAAGATTATTTTCAGCAATTTTCACAGAAAGCAAGTGATTTTTTAAATTTATATATTTGTTACTTTTTTTTTCAAATGAAATCTTCAGTTTGAGAAAACAAACACGATAAAAATACTTTTAGATATCCACCTGGAAAGTTAACTTTTCTAGAGGAGACATTAATAACGAATTTTTCATTTCCTTTTATGGAAGTAAACATGCTAATGTATTCTAAAGCTATTGTTTTAAAATTTTATTTCAAAAATACAAAGTGACATACAAAGCAATTTCGGAGGAAAATACACTTTTCCTCAAAAATTGAGAGATGATTTCTATCTCGATATTTTTGTATAGTCAATGTAAAAAGCAATGACAATAGTAATTTATATGTGGTTGAGCAGGGGAATGGTACCTTTGAAAGGAAGTTTCTACTCTACTGTTTACAAATGACTAGAATTCTCTCAAGTGACATGAGTTGATGTTTTAATCTGAATAGTGGAGTATGTTTATCTTTCCATTTGGCCACTGAAAATACCGAAATGGAGTGGATGTAATGTTGACCTCAGCTAGATTCTAAGTAAATTTTAAGGCCAGTATAACCATTTACATAACTTAAGCATTTATGCATAGTATAAATAGCCATTATCTCATTTTTACTCTCTTTACTTATTTAGTTACTATTTCCTTACTGATCAGCGATGCTTCATCATTGTTCTCTCAACTCCTGTTTAACATTTAGACATAGATTTACAATTGTATTCTTCAGTGCATCATCCCTGCTAAGGAAATGGTGAGTGTTTTGAGTAATATGTGGTTGCTATGTTTAGGGAGTACTGTGTTGCACTCGGGGTGAAGAAGTAAATTCTTTACATTCCTTTCATTACCAATATATTTGCAGCACTGTGAGGGGTTTATACACAGGCTACATTTGTAACAAATAAATAGTTGCATTCTATAAATATGATTATCATATAAGATATGTGGGTTATAATCAATTTATGTATATGAGCATCTATGGGATGGTGCCCATTTGTGTACCTGTATTCGCTTTTCTTAAATCACATTTTTTAATATTATTCTTTGAGATGTCAATAGAATTTCCCTTGTCGATTCACAGACATTTAGATAGGAAGCAAAGCACATATATCCATTGTTACAACACTTACTTAGAAGTGTAAATACGTAATTGTATTCGTATTTACATTCATAACTCATACGCAAATACAATTTGACATAGCAGACATTTAAGGCAAAATTGTTTTACAGTTACACTGCCTGTATCTATATTATAACTTCATCTACTTTCTCTTCTGAAATTCATACCAGCCTCCAACGACTCAAGCATTATGAACAAATTGTTATTTGCCTTGACAATATTCAAGAGAATACAGTCCTATTTTACTTTTACTCTTAGTTCAGTATAGTTTACGAGATAGTCATTACGATATAATTTCGTTGCATAGATGACCATAGCGAGGTTATTACGTACCGTGTTGTCTACGCCTGTAATTACATACGGCCAGGTTATTATGAAGGCTACAGGCACAACTTGTGATCTTGGTTTGGTTGACACTACATGCGAGCGGAAGAATCGCGGTGATCATTTTACAAGTTACAACATTCATTGTGATATCATTAAGATTGCATCTCTCTGATGGAGTCTCAAACTAGGTATTTAACAATCGGAAGCGAATTCATTTATATTTTTATATACACAGGGTCCACTACTGTAAAAAAATGAATTCGTAAGATACATATATCAATGTATAGTGTGTCCACAGATATGTATGTATACACACGCGCACACACACGCATATATATACATGTGTGTGTGCGTGTGTGCGTGTGTGTGTATGTGAGTTTGTGTGTGTGTATATATGTCTGTGAATATACCTTTATCTATCTATATATACATCTCTTTCTCTCCCTTCCTATCTATCAATCTCTATCTATATATGTATATATATATACATACACAAACACACAAACACACATACTCATACACACACATGTATATATACATATATGTAATGGGGCAGTAAACACCATGTATCTTTGAGGCATCTTCATTTACCAGCGAATAGATATATATATATCTTGCCATGTGTTAATGGACACTCTGTGATGACTTGCTGCCACACATACACATCAAATTTTTATCTCAAAAAACTCATTCTAGATGGAAGGTTAATCTACAAGAATAAACTTGTTCTGATAATAAATTACTCATGTGGCTGACGCTACTGGGTATAGTTTACTTTAATTGAACGATAATCGTTGATGTTCTGATAATATGATTAGTAATGAGATTTTAATAAAATTAATTATTACAGCCCCAAAGCTAGAGCAGCTAGAAATTTTCTATTAAAATTTCCAGTTAGAAATGATAAATAGATAAATAAATAAAAATATAGCCGCCTGCAAATTTTACTGCATAAATTCTTGTATAATTTCCTACTCTGTTTAAAGCTGGCAAACGAGATAAATTCCTTATTCGTTGATGTATTTCAATATCCAGTTTCTTATTTCTTGCAACATAGAATAGGATTGGTTTATTCGCGTATGTTTCGTAAGTGCCACCTTGTGTATGTATGTATGTATATATGTATGTATGTATTTATGTATGTATGTATGTATGTATGTATGTATGTATGTGTGTATGTATGTTATCAATCAGTTTCATTTCTGTATTTCTTGTCCATAGAGAAAGAGCCGGACTCTAACATAGATTCAAGGCTCCTTCATTAGAACTTTTATCAACATCATCTAAGTATTTGTGCATATGTGTGTGTGTGCAGTATTTGGTTTTAGTGAATGCGCAGATTTGTATGTTTGTTTTATGGATGCGTTTTTATGTCTAGATGCATGCATATGTATTTATGTGCTAATTTTTTGGAAAGTTTTACATATCTTTACAGTTCCATTGATGGCTTGAATCTGTAGTCTTCTAATCAGCCTTTTTCTTTCAGGTTTTGAGAACCCTAATTTTTCCAGGTTTTTGTTGAGGCAGTTCGTTACATATCACAATGCCCCAACAATCACGGGTATGAATCTGAACTTGTAGTCTGGGTGGAGTATCTGTAAATTTCTCAGTAGCTCGGCGTAGTTGTTCTCTTTTTCTCTAATCTTTAGTGGGATGTTGACATCCGCAGGACAGCTGATTTCTACTACTGTACACAGTTTCTCTTCTCTGTCCCAGATTACTATATCCGGTCTATTATGTCTGCACTTTATTGAGGTTTTTATTGGGACATTCCACCAATACTCTTTCATATTGTGAGTGGTAATGGCCTCTACCTCATTATGGGTATTCATCTCCTTAGCCTCGGGGTTATCCTGGCGGCGGATTTCATTGCATAGTGTCTTGGCCACAACATCATGTCTCATGGGTAGGTAATACCGTGATGACATTTTTGGACAGCAGCTAATGATGTGGGTGATATCTTCGATATTGATTCCACAGAGTCTGCATCGATTATTACATTGTGGCGCTTTGCCCGCCTCTCTGTCCCGTTTGTTTATTAGGAATTTGGCTGCTATTTCTTGTTCTTGAATAGCAAAGGCTTACCCTTCAAAGTGAGAGTTGGTGACCCGATTGTTTGTCCACGATAGACTGCTCTGGTTGTCAATGTTGTTATCACCCTGGAGCTTTCTGTTGACGTATCCATGCATGGTCTTCTGCTGGAATGCATTCATCCTCTCCTCTGATGTTATGTTACGGTAGAGTCTTGCAATTTCTTTGGGTAAGAGTTCAGGGTTGTCGAATAGGGAATGTTTGTCAAGTAGTTGCCTTCCCAATCTCATGATGGTATTTACCTCATGTCTGCAGACTTCATCAAGGGGTGCACTTCGACACTTGGTGGTTATGAGATGATGTCGAAGAGATATGACACGGCATTCAAAGTCAGTCTGAATTGATGTTAGGCCCCTCCCTCCTTTATTTCGTTTTAAGTATAGGCGGTCTACATCGCTATTGATGTGAAAGTTGTTCGTGCTCGTTAGTATTTTTCGGGTCTTCACATCAAGGGCTCGGATTTCATCGATCGCCCAGTCAAGTATCCCGAATGTCGGTATGAGTACTGGTACTGCAAACACATTGTGGGCTATTGCTTTATTGAATGCAGAGAGTGCCGAGGTCCATATTTTCCTAACCCGATTTCTGTATTCCTTAGTAACACGTTCCTTGTTACAGGTACCTTCATATGATACGTTTTCATCTACTCCCAGGTATCTGTAGCATTCCTCATCAGATATTGGAGAAACAGATAGGCCAGTGATGGAGATGTTGTTATGTATGTGTGTATGTATGTAGAGAAAAAGTAGGGTTTTAACCTAGATCCAAGGCTCCTTCATTGGAATTTCAACATCAACAACAGGGTATTTTTGTATATATGTAAGTATATGTGTAGATTTGTATGTTTTGTTCTATCCATGCATTCTGATGCATGTATTTGCATATCTAGACATGTTCATATTTATCTAAATGATAAACTTCTGGAAAGTTTTACAGAATTTTACTGTTCCAGTGATGGATTGGATCTGTTGTCTTCGAATCAGCATTCTCCTATCTGGTTTTCAGTAGCCTAATTTCTCAAAATTGGTATTACATATCTCAGGGCCCAAACAATTACAGGTATAACTGTGAACTTGTAATCTTGTTTAGAGTAACTGTAAATTTCTCAATAGTTCAGCGAAGGTATTCTCCTTTTCACTGATCTTCAGCCTTATGTTAACATCCGCTAGGCAGCTAATTTCCATAACTGTACACAGTTTCTCTGCTCTATCCCAAATCGTTATACCAGGTCTCGTGTGCTTACATTTTATTACAGTTTTCACTGGGACGTTCCACCAGTACATATCTCAGGGTCCAAACAATTACAGGTATAACTGTGAACTTGTAATCTTGTTTAGAGTAACTGTAAATTTCTCAATAGTTTTTATTATGAGTGCCTATGGCTTCTACCATACTGTGGGTTCTTATTTCTCTGTCCTCGGAGTTATCCTTCCAAGGGATTTTATTTTAGAATATCCTAGCAACAAAATCATGTTTCATCGGTGGATAATACCATGATGACATTTTCGGACAAACTGCTTATGATGTGGGTGATATCTTCGGTGTTAGCTCCACAAAGTCGGCATCCGTTGTCATATTTTACTGCTTTTCCTGCATATTTCTTTTGTGCAGGTATTTCCTGTTGTATGTATGTATGTATGTATGTATGTATGTAAGTAAGGATGTATGTATGTATGTATGTATGTATGTATGTATGTATGTATATATGTATGTATTTACACGTTATTAGTTTCTAAGACATAATTAGTGTACGTGTATGTGATGTTTCAAATGGATACTAAAATTTTTCTAAAAATATTTTCGTCTCCGAGAAAATAGAACATAATTTCGTTTGGCTATGCAAAAGTTCAATATTTTTGTGGAAAGATTTTAATTCATCGAATCGATATGTATTGTATGTCTGGCTGTGATTCTATTGCCGTTGGCAAAATGTGTTTTATGATAAGGAACTAAAATATTTATGTATAACTTTTTGTTAATTACCCGACTGTTTCATCTCTTTCTAGCGATCGATTTTACAACGTAAAAATAATCCAAGAAAAAAGTTCATATGTCTTTGATGCAGGTATCAAAATAAGAGTAGAATCATTTGAAAAACAAAATATAGCTTATTGTCTTCAAACTTAGGAAGTATACAATTCATGATATAATCTTTCGGTTAACTATGCCAGAAGAACCTAGAATCGTTATTGGTTTGTGTTTATAGTGAACAACCAATAGAAGTTGGAAGTGATGTTGTACAGAATGGTGATGAATATTTTACGAACATTATGAACAAAATAAAATGGAATGTTTAGCATCAACCAAGTGAAAAAACATTTCGTATTGGCAGAAAATGTTGAATGATTTTTATGTAAGTGGACGAAGTATTCATTTAGTAATTGATCCAAAACATTAGCAGGCTTTGAATTTCCATTTTAAAATTATTTGAAACAAATTCTCACCATTAGAATCCCTGCCCTGTAAAAGTACGATGATTCTGGAAAGTTTATTAAGAATATATCAGTTTCAAATTTTGGTACAAGTCCAGCGATTTCGTGGGGAGAGGTATGTCAATTACATTGGTACAACTGGCACTTATTTTATCAATACCGAAATGATATAAGGCAGATTCGACATCGGCGCAATTTGAACTCAGGGCCTAAAGACGAATGGAGTGCTCCGGTAGCGATTCAACCAGCTGGTTGAATCGTTGCCTGAGGTCATTAAGAATATCAAAAGCAATGTAAACACACACACACACACACACACACACACACACACACACACACACACACATACACATTCTTTTACTCTTTTCTTTCAGTGACCCTATCGTGACCATGATGTGGCACCACCTTAATGGGGTTTAATCGAAAAAATCGATCCCAGGACTTGTTCTTTGTACGCCTACCACTTAAGATATTGGTCTCTTCTGCCGAATTGCTAAGTTACAGGGACATAAGCATCGGTAGTGAAGCGATGGTGCAGAGATAAACACAAGCATACACTCACATAAATACTTAGCATTCCGGCAAATGTGAACGACACAATAAGTATCAGATTTAGTCAAATATACTGAGGTCGATTAGTTCGACTAATAATTTTACAAGGCTGTGCTTCAGAATGGACGCAGTTTAATGATTGAAACAAGTAATAGATTAATGAATAAATATATAGATAAGTAGCTTTGCATCATTGTGCAATATATTTGTCCATATTTATCCGACAATCTCACTATATATCTGTTACTACTACGTATCTCTTTTTCCCCCTCGTATTTCCTCTCTTTCTCTTTTCCTCTCGTTGCTCACATATTCTTCTACTTCCTCCCTTTGTTTCTCCTTCTACCACTCTCTCTCTCTCTTCCCTTTACACCGGCA
>NC_142939.1:30110192-30132692 GCF_046866305.1 Octopus bimaculoides
CATTGGAGTAAACTGACAAATTGTGTAAACATTTAAGGATGCCCGAGGAAAATTGTGAAAATTTCGTATACCTTGATTACATGAGAAACAAAGAGGTTTAATATAGAACATCGTCTTGCAGAATATAACGATGGATTAAGATGACTGATAACTTACTGTGGTAGTGAAATAATTGATAAGCATAAAACAACATTACGATAATCAGGAAGAAAGGAAAATGAAGATCATCGTTCATACATGTGACTGTTAACAGACACTGGAATTAAAATAGAACTCACAACTAAGCAGGAAAATTGAATGAGAACTGCCTAATGATACACGAAATACTGGGAGGAAATAATTAACTATAATTCCAAACACTAGACATTTATATCTCTCTCAGCAAGATTAACATGCTCGACGTTACTCCTCATTTATATTTTGTTGCATCACTAGATCATCTTCAATCTTCCTGTTTCTTCATTTGTATTAGAAGTTACAACTGCATCGTTTCCTTCTTTATCTAACTCCTTAAAATACATTGTAATTTTCATTGTCACCATCATAACCAATACCATAACCATAAGTATTAGACACAGAGATAATATTTATCCCCATTTAAAAATGGATATTCTATTAGAACAAACTATATTGCGGTATATATCATGAGAGAAACTGTCATATGAACTTTTGGTGCAAGATGCACGCTTATACTGCTAGCAAGGAGATAAATCCCCGCTGCCCTCAGCATCGAGACCGACAAATCAAGTGATTTCGATTTTCCGAAGTGGTGTCAAGATGGAATGCTAGAGATAGTTGTGACTCATCTCCCCGCCAGCGATATATAGGAAAAAGACCCAGAACAGGCACTGGTGTCGCGATTAGCCAGAGAGCTTGTGAAAAAAGTCATATGTATATAAGCGATAGAGGCAGTATTAATACCGAAATCACATGTTCCGGTGATCTCAGCGCTTGAGATGGTAGGGACTTAGCTCCCCGTTAGCGATATAAGAACGGGTGCATATGAGCCAATATGAGAGTTTCTCTCATTGAATCTACCGCAGTATAGTTTGTTCTAACAAAACATCCACATTTAAGTGGGGATAAATATTAACTCATGGTATTAATACTGTCGCTGTCCATTAGATGTATGATAAAGTTATTGCTATATGCGTTCGATCCTTGGCCAGCGTTCTTAGACATCGTGTTTTAACCTAACAGCGCATTTATTGTTATTCTCCCATTATATTATCCCAGCAAGAGTGCAGATCCAGATTAGAAGGTAGCAGGTTTTCAATGCGATACATGATGTAATTTCAACAATTCTACAAGGGTGGCGAGCTGAGAGAATCGTTATTGCACCAGATAAAATGCATAGCGGCATTTTTACCTACTATCTTTCTGAGATGAAATAGCGCCGGTGTAGAATTTGCCTCTCATCATTTTGTGGGCGATAGATTAAGTATCAGTGGTGCACTGGGTTCGATGGAATTGATGTTTCCCTTCCCACAAAATGCTGGTCGTGTATCAAATTTTGATACCAATTCTATAGGATATTATTTACAAAGCATAGACTATTTATTAATGATACTAGATTGAATGAAATAGAAATTAAAAAAAAAAAATTGCAAACAATGCTTAATTGTAGATACTTTAAACAGATGAATTTGAGGAAATATTCATATCTTGAATAATGTTAGTGATAAGGGAAACAATTTCTGTCGATACGAATATTTTCATTAACTTGAAAGCTAACCTGATCAGTTTGTGATTAAGGATGCCCCCTTATATGACACAACACTGAACTTGCTTTACGGTGTTCACCTCATTATATCCTATGTTGTTCTATATTATTATACTAATGTTTCAAGTTAAATTAGCCTCACCATATTGCTATCATAACTGACAATTTAGTTTTAGTTTCCTGTTTCATCTTTCAGATCAGAGTTGATAAGTTTTTGATTGATACTTAATTCAAATTAATTCAAATTAATTCAAATTAATGTGATGTCAAAGTAATTTGACATCACATTAAGGGATGTGTCAGGATGATATATAATGGTTTTCTTATTCCAGGCAACGTGACATTTTTCACGTCGTCTGTGATTTGATTTTATTATAACCAAAATACAGAAACGTAATTGATACATTCTCAATGTAGAAGATTTGGAGTTAACATTGTCTTTGATTAAATTGGAATATTTTTCTCTGTATCATGTTAGATACGCTTTTGAAGCATTTCTACGTATTTGAATGATATATACACAGTGAAATGGTCACTAGCATATAGAATATAAGAAATCAAGATATTTTAATTAATTAAAATTGCACCTTCAGTGATAAGATCGATCATTATCTTAATGGCTAATGGTAGAAAAAAAGAAGACAGGAATGACAATCCTGAACACTTAATTAATTAAAATTAATGGAATATGTAATGTTGTGGGGAATAACTCTGATATTTGGAAGTGCGTGGAGATCTCCAGACGTTTTTCGATCTTAATAGCAATTATTTCATCTCATTTGTGGTACATGTAAATGTGACTTCCAGATCATAGAATAACATAAAGGATTTACGTTTGTCAGGTATCAATATTGAGTAAACGAAACTTATAAAAGAATTAAGGGGGAAAATTAAGTGAGGGCCTTTGTTATCGCACTTGGTGTAAGCGACTTCTGACATTAGATTTTTACAAAAATAATCGTATTATATATTTCTACTAGGAAGAATTCTGAGGCACACAAGAAATAATTACAGAAAGATGTCAGACATATTCACATAAGCATGTATCGTTAAACTCCACATTCACGAAATACGAATAGCACTTAACTAGAATATTAGACCTATGAAATCTCGATGAGACTGATAGTCTCCCTGTCAAATGCATATTCTCAACGTCGCAATTCGAAAGACTAACTTTTCTCTTCAGAAACAGAAATTGCTTTGTTCATGAAAAATTACTATATCTCTACAAAACTATGGTAAAACTACCAATAAAGTAAGTCTTCCACATCAGTAATGATGATGATGCCACATGCAAAGGCATGATGACACTCAGAAAACCACTTCATACATTATGCAAAATATTTACTGTCTCATTCCTTTGTAATATTTGTGCACCATAAATGTGACTTCATCTCCTATAAATTGTCATGTTTTAGCCCACATAGGCAGTCCCTCCTTTCTTTTCATACATTGTGTAAAGACTGAAGCTTTGCAAAAGCTATTAAGCTCTCAACTTAAAACTGCTAAGCAAAACGTAAAATGCCTCATTCTCGCACGCTTCAGAGGGTACGAGAAGTTCATTGACAAGGCCAATCTTCTTCCTGACCAAACAAAGTATAAACCATACGCACTGATGGAAGGGTAATTCCTTAATAAATCAGTTATTTAAATGCTTCAAAAACGTTACACGATCAAATATTTGTGAAATATCCATTAGCTTAATTTGAGTTAGTTGAAAAATTGTTCAAACCAATGTAATAGGACATAATGATAATGGATTTTGTACAGTATTGTTTCAACTGTTACGTTTGTATATTTACTTTTAACATGAAGAACATAAAGGCACACACATATGCATACATGCATATATGTGTGTTTGCGCGCGTATCTATATCTATATCTATCTATCTATCTATCTATCTATCTATCTATCTATCTATCTATATATATATATATATATATATATATATATATATATATATATATATATATATATATATATATATATATATATATATATATATATATATGTACATATATGCATGCTGAATTCTACTAGGAAAATGATTGAGCAGCTTGCATTATGAGTAAAACACAATTTCAAAAATGTACAATGCAATTAGGCTTATATTAAACCAAATAGACCAGCAGCTATGAAACCATTCTCTAGCATCTAAACCTTGTATATCATATTTCGCTGAATCGGGCTTTAATAATTCATATAAAATACATAATAAATGAATAAACACATAAATATAAACGTAATAAATGAACAAATGATATAAAACAAATTTATCTTGATATCATTCGAGTAACTATATGAAGGTATTTCCAATAACGTACAGCTCAAACGATAAATTGCTTTATGTTTATTCTCCTTTAAAACGAAACTATCACCAATGCCAATCATATTTAAATTAAATTGAGATAAATTCAATTTATATCTTTGTTCTCGTTGCTTCCACCTGAACGATAATCTTATCTAATTGTCTCCCTGCAGGAATAGATGCTAAAACATACTTAAACGAGTAAATAGGAACAACAAAAATATCCATATATAAATATGAAATAACATCAATAGACGAACATTAATAAAAGTGAAAAATATATTAAAATACATATATATTTTCCTTTAATTATTGTTGATGAATGTTTCCAAGGCATACACTAATTTTATTTAATATGTCGTATAACCGGGCAGGTTACCTTGCACCCTTCCAGAATAATGGTGTGCAACGAAGTTGCTAGATTATGTTAAAAACTACTTTGGTGCATAGCATTGGACTGATCACATATTAAACCATTAGTGCCAAAATGTTTTTATTCAATTTATTATAAAAATCTTTTATCATCCAACATTATCTAGTACTAAATATATAAAAAAAATATTACAATATTTGAAAGACACTCCAGTCTTGACGACTAACTAAAGACATCTCAGAAAAATACATATACTTCTGGTCCTAAAAATACATATACTTCTGGTCCTAAAAATACATATACTTCTGGTCCTAAAAATACATATATTTCTGGTCCTAAAAAAAAAATTACTATGGGCACTGATGGGCCAAGCAAACTGAAATGCATACTGATGAGTGTTATTAGGATAAATTTCAACAATATAAGAGAGGAATAAAATGAATTTTACTGTATCGCGTACACATTTTGAATAATACTCTTTTCTTTCTACTCTAGGCACAAGGCCCGAAATTTTGGAGGAGGGGGGTCAGTCGATTAGATCGAACCCAGTACGCAACTGGTACTTAATTTATCGACCTCGAAATGATGAAAGGCAAAGTCAGCTTCGGTGAAATTTGAAATTTTGAATAATATTGAGTTGAGTTAAACTTTTTCAAAATTTGGTAACTTATTTATTTCGTTCGTAAAGTTACAACAAACGGACCCATGCTTTCAAATTAGAGACCATCGTGTTGCAGCGTTCGACGCTGACTTTTTGATAGTTCGTTAACCAGACGCTGATGCCAGTTTTTGTTCTTCGTAGCCAAAAAGACTTTCACAGAATTTCTACTTCCTATTGGAAGATGAAGCGTTGCTAGCGCAGGAAGGGAGACATGGATAGGAACATTATATCTCACGCAAGAAGTCAAGGATTATTGTCCTGTATCTATTTAATGAATAAATGGTATCGATTTCTAATATTGGAGTGAGGTGGCGAACTGGCACCTGAGCGGCACATGAGCGAACTGGCACGCTGGGCAAAATATGTAGCTGCATTGTATCCGTCTACGTTCAAAGCTCAATGCCGGCGAGGTCGACACTGCTTTTATCCATTTCGGGGATCAGCAGTGTCAATACAATCAACTTGATCCTCTCCTGAAATTGCTAGCCCTGTGCTAAAATTTGAAACCGGTATTTAGCATTGCTGTTGTGTGACACACAAAAGTTTGAATAGCCAATTATACTGCGCACCGACGTTTGATTGATACGTATTTTACCGAGCCGAATTGATAACAGCTTGCGTTCACAACGGGATTCGAATTTGAAAGGTAAACTGATGTGACCATACTACGCAAGGCATCGAATCAGATGGTGTAATGATACAACATGAATTATATTTATGATACATCTTTTCATATTAGCCACGCATACATAATCTATATGTTGATATATCATCTCAATTCTCAAAAGAAACGAATCTACATTCATATACATCGTTAATTCTATTGCCTTAAAGTAAATGGTACTGTCGTCGACGATGAACATTACTATCGACGATAAATGACCCAGTTGCTTGTGAGAGCAACTTCTCATTGTTATTAAAGTGTACCTGCTTGAGTATTCTGCAAACGCGTAAGCCTGTAACAAATATCTCGAGCACTCTGAACTTTGGTATAGATCGCACCTTGTTTCCACCCAGTTCTGTCTATTGAACCTATGAGCAACCGGTTAGTGGTATGCTCCAATGTATAAGCTAATGCATTTGCCTGAGTGCTCTACGTAAAGTGATTGCGAAGCACATTCTGTAACTACAAGGCCGCACACACAGACACACGCACAAACACACACACACACACTCACACACATACTCATTCACTCACGCATCTAATATTATTTTAAGGTAATTTCATGTGATCAAATCAAAAACTTACGATGTCAAAAAATTATTTATTGCTTCACTATCATCTGATAGTTTTGGTCGACTAAACATCCAACCGATGGAATTCACATTTGGACTTTGAAATTTCTGCAGCTCACGATATTAATTTATGTGTTTCCATCCCATCATGGGATGACGAAGCATTGTGTACTTTTGAGTTCTTCAACCCAAAATAAAACATATGCACAGGTGTATGCATTCCAATAAACTTGTGTTTATACATACATGCAAACATACTTACATACATATATATGTATATATATGTATATATATATATATATATATATATATATATATATATATATATATATATATATATATATATATATATATATGTATATATATATATATATATATATATATATATATATATATATATATATATATATACGTATATATATATATATATATATATGTATATATATATATATATATATATATATATATATATATATATATATATATATATATATATATATATATATATATATATATATATATATATATATATATATATATATACACATATACATACATATATATGTAAATATATTCATGCATATACATACATATATGTAGATAAGTATATATATATATATATATATATATATATACTTATATATACAGAGAGAGAGAGAGCGATAGAGAGAGAGAATATTTATCTATCCCTCTACGTGTGTGTATGTGTTTGTGTGCATTTGTGAGTGGGCGCGTGTACAAACAATGGAAAATAAGCGGCCTCCAGACCGCTTATTCGCGTTCCGCGCTAGATCGATTTTTCACTTGTCAACCTGTGATGGTCTTTCACTACTCATTCCAGTGAGGTATGAACAAGACAGTCATATCCATGCAACTCCACCTATACACAAAATTTCTGTCTTATATAATGCACGATACTATAAAGCATTGTACTGCCATACTTGTCACATATTCTTTGTTCTATACATTTTCATACTTACATACTTTAGCACATACACAAACAGTCGCACATATATCATATACATAGAATGTGAATGTATATATCTGTGTGTATGTATCTTGTGCATGTATCTTGTGTATGTATCTTTTGTATCTGAAATTTTCCCTCTCTCTCTGTGTCTCTCTGTCTCTCTCTGTCTCTCTCTGTGTCTCTCTCTATGTCTCTCTCTCTCTGTCTCTCTCTCTCTCTGTCTCTCTCTCTCTCTGTCTCTATGTCTCTCTCTCTCTATCCATCTATCTATTCGTGTGTAGTCTACCTGTCTAACCATCTATCGATCCAACATTCTAGCTCTCTCCCTCTCTGTCTATCAATCTACCTGTCTATTTCTCTCTCTCTCTCTCTCTCTCTCTCTCTCTCTCTAGCTGGCTAGCTATATATCTATCTCTATTTATACATCCATATAAACGAGTTTATCCATCGCGTACGTCACGTATACGGAGGTATACGATTAGAGCCCCATTTGAAATCCCATCTGCATGTTTGCACATAAATACGTAACTTATACATTATTAACCATTTTGTCTCTATTGCCATATATATAAACGGTTTCTGAACTCGTTGACACTAACTTCTAATGTCTACCTATATGAAAACATTGTATATTTACCCCTATTGCACTACACACACACACACACACAAACACGGCAAAGCAAAGCAAAACAATGTAAAGCAAATACACAAAACTATATCAATTATAGAATGCAACACATTTCTAAGAGACGTTAGAGTTGATAGCATTAAGTCGACGTTCGAAGTAGGAAAACGAACTCATTGAGTAAAACTATAGTGCAATAGTATAACGTTTTGGACCGAATACTTCAACAGATACTTAAACGAAATCCAGAGTGAGACGAGGAATAGAGGAAAGGAAAGTTGGAATTAAATGCTCATGGGCCACCAATTTCACATCTTCAACCTCTGTCTATATATGTATGTATGTATCTCCAGAGGGGAGACACATACAGAGCTTTCTGGAGACACACAATCATAACGGTTCTGCGGACTTCGAGAAAGCCCGAGTCGCAAGAGCTGAACTCAAGAGACGGGAGAGAAAGCAGCGTTTTCTCCTTCACAGACCAGCTCCTTCTATCCCTTGTCCACAATGTCCCCGTATTTTTCAAGCAACCCTTGAATTGCTGAGCCAGCTCCGGTTCAAACACCCAGGAAAATGAACTGGATTACAAGCTCGGAAACAAGAGACACAGCCAACTACTACCATGTATGTATGTATGTATGTATGTATGTATGTATGTATGTATGTATGTATGTATGTATGCATGCATGCATGCATGCATGTATGTATGTATGTATGTATGTATATATATGCACGTACGTCCGTACATATGTATGTACGTGCGTATGTATGTATATATGTATCTATCATATATATAAACGTATATATGTTCAGGTTTACATACAGCTTATTAATAATTTGTTTGTTTATTCGTTGCTGAAATTTAATGATTCAGTCTTTCGCTTTGTTCCCTTTGAGCTCGGGTTTCACAATGTTTATGTCATTCCGTTAATTTCCATACTTAAATGCATAGAAGACGTTCGACCCTGTGCCTCGGACATGGATGATAGAATCACAACACCTTGCCAAATTACCTGATGCTATAGTGAATACCATTGAAAGACTGACCACAACATGGTCTACGGAGTTATCACTAACAACTATTAAAGCAATGGTTAATGTTACAAACAGCATTAACCTATCAACAGACAGTGAAACCCTCGTTAGTTAACAAAATGCCAAGTTTATATGCTGAGATATGCAAAAAATAATAATTTTAATGTCATCCTTAGATTCTTTGTTGATGAATTGAAGTTATATTCTGGTAACACGCTCAACATTAAGACACAATTAGAACTAGTTACAGCATTTTCATGAGTCGTGGATATGGAGTTTGGGCAAGATAAAGGGGCAAGATAAAGGCTCCTGCATGAGAGCCAACCGAAGAAATATTGTTGACCAGATAACTTGTACATCAATAGCTTGTCGATCTCCCCTATCTACAAGCTTCTCGAAACCGATGAGAAAGCTGCATGCGCTGATGCTGTAGACTAAGCAAAATATGGAACTCAAAGCTGCATTTAATAAAACCATATCGCACAATGCTTTTGCAGTGCTAGCCCTAGAAACAATATTGGGAATATTGGACTGGACGCACAACAGAATACGAGATTGATAATATCTATGTGAGATGAAGTGAAGGCGGTAGTGGCATATAACATTTGAAAGTCGCCTTGTATCTCTCTGACAACAGATGCTGTGCAGTAAAGAAAGGAGTACATTCTATATATATATCAAAAAGTGAGAGTAACAACATTTTCAGAGTTGAAGAACTACTGTGCAGTTACTCTGATAATATAATTGTATCGTGTGACCTAGTTTGGTATGCCTAAACAGAGGCTGGAGAGAAGCTGACACCATACCAGCAAAAAGCAATGCGCGGGTACTCATACCGCAAGTTGGAGGGCAACAACAACATTGACAGGAAGAGTAGCCTATGTGGACCTGCGATAAATACATTACATACCACAAAGAAGGATATGCCTTCGCTATCCAGCAACTGGAGATAGCTACTAAATAACTGATAAGCAACAGCGACAAAGATAGCTAAAAATGTCGGCAGCTGTTATACCAGTTTTGAATATATCACCCACAACAATTGCCCCAAAATGTCTACGAGATACTACCTACCCCTGAGACATGATATAGTTGCAAAGACTATCCACAAGAAGGATTGCTCTGGCGTATGCATCAAAGGCATGTCAGAACCGGAATACGTTCACACCATTAAAAACAAAGAATACTGGTGAAAACTCCAATGAAATTAGCTGCACAGCAGATGTAAGTGTACAATCATATGTTCAAGAGAAAGAGAATATATATGCCTAATTAATGTGGAAATTACAGCTCTTGTATACTGACTCCTAATTGTCACATGTGTAACTATCATCATAGGAGCATTAGGTTATGCACTAAGAAACTTTCATGAAATTTATGTAGAAATATCAGTGTTTTCAAAGGAAGAGCAAATCCGAAGTGGATTCTCCAAACCCAATCTGTTACTGGTAGCGTGAAGACTGGTAAGACATTCCAAAAATTATCCATCTGAGATTCTTTTAGTTACTAGATGCATACATCGGTAGGTCAACCAACAAATCAACTCAACCACATATTTACAAAACACCGGGAACTCTAGGAGCGTGTTCGTGTTTGCTTCTATGAGATGATGGATTTTTTCTGAACTTTGCAGGCGGAAGGGACGAACCTACACTATATAAATTAGACTTTCCGAAAGTACGCGCAAATAATCGTACCATAGACAAGTTGTGATGAAGTGAAATTCTCAACCACGCCTACGTGTATGCAATACAAATAATTCCATACAGATATTAGGTGGGAAAATAAAATGGAAACAGAGAGAGATAATTAATCATATTTAGCAAAATATTTTCTTATTGCTTATGGAAAGAACCCCCAGGAATAATTTCTTCGTTTTTACGCATTATAATCCCAAACAATTCCTATTTGTTGATCTTGCCGTTTTAATCCGAACTAAATCCTATAACCTGCCATTTTACAAGTCATTTCAAGACTTCAGTTATGAAAACAAAACTATTCATGATAAATTTTATTGAATTAGATAAAAGGAAAATGCGAAAGCCAAAAAGGTTCTGCTGTTTAAATACGTTTCCGAGCAACTGAATGTAATTGTTTCCGTACATGTTAGGCAGGATTACGATTTAGTTCTATTCATCATTGATTCTAACTTGTATAGCTTAAGATATTGAATCAGGAAAAATGAATAATGCTTAAATGCTGATTTACAGTCAACCACATTTGTATACAACCGACCCATTAAGTGTGGAGACGCAACAGATATAACGTTATAAATTTATATTTATATAATTTATATAAATATTGTTAAATTACAGCAATTTTGATATATATATATATTAAAACAAAAATTTTAATTTTACCAAAGGTTTCTAAGTCCAAAATTAAAATTTTAGTTGTAATAATTACTGCTCTATCCTCTAGAGTGTGCTTCTTTTCCGATATATGTTCTATTGACTATAAGTCTAAGACATTTCAATTTAAGAGGGAATTTAATAAAAATGATTTAAAAAATTATATAAATAATATATTACCTGTTCCAATATATCTCATCTTCTCAAATATCAGTAAAAAAACAACACTTTATTTTCTATATGGGGGTCAAGAACATGTATGTATATGTGTGCGTGAGTGTGTATGTGTTTGTGTGCGTGTGTGTGTGTATTGTTAGGTAACCGTAATTAACAATGAAATCCTTAGTACTTGTTTTACGAATTCACAAAATCACTAAATTATTTTGAAAAATAATTAACGTGGTTCAACTAAATAACGCAATGTGTTATTTATGTGTTTACGCAACTAGAAAATTTAGTAGCCACTCTCATCGAACGTCAAGAATCACTAGCACTCTGTGGAACTCTCTTTTATGGTGCGGCTTTTATTAGTTGATATAAAGTGTTTTATTTCTCTTCTAGATGGAACTTGCGCGTTTAATTATCTAGCAGGCTTCCTTATCAAGTTAGATAACTAATTCGAGCATTTTTATTTTGACTGACAAAAATACGTTGGCTTATATCTAGTCGCCATTGTTCAGTAGGTATGTAACTGATCAACACTGAGGAGTTTCCTTATAGAAGAAGAGCAGATAGCAACGACTAGAAAGGGAAGCATTGAGGTATCCTATGTCATTAAATCAACCAAACAGTGAAGAAAAGAAATCACTCCATTGCTTTTTGCCATTATCAACTGCCTTAAACCGATCAATAAGTTGTATTAAAAATAAATGTTTTAATAAAGAGGGAAAAATAGAGAGAGAGGGAATGTTCCACAGGAAAATGACTTGCGACATTCACTTAAATATAAGCACACAATTCATTAAAGAAACAATTCTGAGACTGCATTTCTGCACATTATATTTGTACAACTACTGCAAAGAAAACAGTAACCTCATGGAATGGAGTGAAAGGAAATGAATAGGAAAATATAAAACCATGAGTAATTCAAGAAGCTGTAGGTAAACAGACCTTTCGATAAGACAAAAATAATTCGGGATGCGTTTAACATTGCATTAATGCGAAAACCATGTGTTATATAAAAAATAAAAAAAATGACGGAAAGCTTCATGTATACCAATCAATGACAGCTGGTGAAAAGCAGTCATTTTGAGCATGAATTCAACAACTTATAAAACACACAGGGATCTGAAAATGAGCAACGTGCACAGTTTTATAGAAATGAATTGGGAATAAACGAAAATGCAACATGGAACTCAGACATCATTAATACAATGTCATGATAATCTAAAGTATAACTTGTCTTACGTGAGGATGCAGGGAATGCTATCACGAAAGGATAAAACTAATTGTACGAAATACCAATAAAAACAAATAATACCAGCAGCTGTTAGAACAACAACTGCATCAACTACTACTACTGTGATTACTAAATTTAATATTATTACTAGCACTGATAATTAGTGGCATTACAAAAATCCTTCATACTAGAGGCACAACGCCTGAAATTTGGTGGGAGGCGACTATTCGATTATATCAACTCCACTGTTTCACTGGTACTTAATTTATCGACCCCGAAAGGATGAAAGGCAAAGTAGACCCCGGTGGAATTTGAATTCAGAACCTAAGAACGGGAGGAATACCTCTAAACATTTCGTCTGGCGTCCTATCGACTCTGCCAACTCATCGCCTTAAAGTAGTATTACAATAATATTATTTTATACAATAATGATAATAATAGTAACGCAAATAAAGCCTTGTGTTATAAAGGCATGGAAATTACAAAACAGATTCGAGACAAAAATAAATCATATATCAGAGCAGGCCAGAGCAATATGTGAAATATAGAAGGATTTGTCAGTTACTGTAACTAAAAAATAAAAAAAATAAAAAATGAAAAAGAAAAAAAGCTATTATCAGGAGGATATTATATCACAAGAATGGGAATGAAGACACAACGAAAATCTAAAATAACATTAAAAGATCAAAATCAAATAAAAAAGATTAAACAATAGAAAAAATTACTAAATTCGTAGCAACATTGACGGACGACAAAGACAACTGTCAAGACATTGAATCAATTCATAGGAAAGTACAATGCAATGCATGATCAATCCTGATTAAACGAAAAAGAAAAAAAAATATTATGTTTAGCAGATTATAGAATGTTATCAAAAGAGATAGCAGAATGTTCTACTCAACAAGATGTCCATCAATCCCTAGTGAAGTTTATCCCAGATGAATAGTATCAAATAATAATCTGATAGCCAGCGAATTAGATGAATGTTTCCAGAGAAGTGGAGATCAAAACTGATGTACTATCAACCCACTGCTTGAATAGAAGAAAAAAAAAAAGAAAAAATAATCGAAAAAGAAAAAAGAAAAGAAAATAGGTTGCAAAGGACGAAATGAATTGAATGTAGAATTTGAATACGCTGCCAACTGAGGGATCACCATTCAAACGAATCCTCAGCATATGTACATATACTCACACAGACATGCCCCCCCCCCACACGCACACTCAGACGCGCACACACACACACACACACACACACACACACACACACACACACACACACACAAACGCGCGCACACACGCTTACGCACACGTACACATACACATAAATATAACTAAATAAAAAAAATCAATGCCTGACTGCTTAATAGAAGAATAAATGTTATATTGCCACTAAATTTATAAAAAGTGAGCAGACTCATGTGCAACAACGGTGACGGCCTTTGAACCCGTGTTTTAGATTTGAATGCTTTGTGAAATACATAATGATTTCTGATTTAGGAAAAAGATTTGCAATTTTGAGACAAGAGACTTATTCGATTACATCGTCCCCACTATTTGATTGTTACTTTAGTTTATCGATCTCAAAACGATGAATGGCACAGTTGACCTCGGAAAGATTTGAATTCAGAAAGAAAAAAAAATTCTAAACAAATAACTCCAAGCAGTTTTCTTGGCATTGCATCTAATTTAGTAGCTGACGGGCTTGTGCGACATCTAATATTTCAAGAGGTAAAGCAACGCGCACTAAAGTATATGTTGTTTAGCTGCCTTTAACAAAAATAAGTCAGATACTATATGTGTGTGATGATGGCAACCGTTGTGCAGTTTACGAATGTGGAAATAGACAATTTAATACAGTTTTCTTGAAATAAATTTCGAATTATGCAGCAGAAGTAGTACAGTTGAAGATGCAATTTTTATTTGCTATAGTCATTGGCTCGCTCACCGGCACACGAGGGTGAATCAAAACAATTGAAGCGTTACAATACGTTCTAACTCATCCTCGTGCATCACGTTAGATTAGATACAATGGGAAAACAGAAGGTGATGTTCTTCGCCTGAGAAATTCCCTCCAGAGTAAAACGATAATTCTATAAACAAATCTTTGCTGGGCTAAAAACAGCAGCTTCTGGCGTTTTTACGCAACACTTACGTTAAGCATTTTATATAGATAAAGAATATTGGGAATTTATGTTGAAGCCTAGATGACAGATGTGGGTTATCAAGGTATGGTTTAGAGAAGGGCATTTTATAATTAGTTATAAATACAAAAAATGATATTTATAATGTTTATAAATGTTAAATAAGAAAATATATTTGGTACTTCAAAAAATCCGAAGATTTAAGGCCTGCATGTTAAATACCTAACATGTTAAATACCTAACACTGTCGACCATCCATCGCTATACATACACACATACATGCACACACGCGCGCGCACACCACACACACACAAATACACAAACACACATGACACACATACACATACGGTTATATGTATATATTTATTTAAATTAAATAGGTATGCGTTTCTATATGTACTCACGGGTTAGTTTAAGTAGTAAAATGTTGACATGTTTTCGTTATAGTACAACATTTTGGTACAGTTACTGTTACTCTATGGATATTTTTCTTCCCAAGCGATGCCTTTTCTCAATCGTAAAGATCTTCGAAACCAAAACAAATGTGCCAATACGTATACCTACTTTTACCCAGTAAATTTGAAATCGTCTAAATCATTAGATAGTTGTCCCTAAAGAATGTGCTTCACTGGACGGAACAAGTAGTAGTCGGAGAACACCACATTCGTGAAATATGTTAGTTTAGAAAGCAAAGACCAGTTCAATTTGTCGATTCTCGATTTGCAGGATTTTGTGCCTTAGATGGGTGAAGCATTGTTATGACGAATATAATTTGTTTACTTATCTTTCTTTTAATGGTTTTTCTTGGCGTTTTTCAAGGTTGAATTTACATCTGGCTGTTCACAGGAAATAAAGGTGAACGACACTCTTGTCATGTAGCGTAAACTATCATCGTAGCTGTCTCAACCGATCTCCCATTCGAAGCAGGCGTTAACTACCAGAGCAACAATTGTGCACACCTTTTATCCCAAGGTTTCAACCATATATTCTATTTATTACGAATCAAAATTTGTTTATGTCATTACCTCACTAATTCTATCAGAGGTATCCACACAAATCAATTCGACCGCTTGTCAGTGGTCGCAGTTAATGCACCCCTATCTGTTCTTTGTCTTCAATGGTAGTTTTCTTACTTTAAAAGTCTTCCATCTGTGCTCCACCTGTAGATTTCCGTGTATATCGGAATGGCTGCAAACCAACAGTAATACTTTACATATTTGAACCTAAACTTATTCCATATTTTAAAAGCATATTTGAACTGGGATTTCCCAACTTCAGATTAATTTTACTTATTTACTTTCTATAACTCTATTTACATCTTTAAACCTACTTTTATCCCGTTGTTTTGATATTTAAATCATAGTTAGTCGTCCACTTTTAAATGCATTATAAATCCATTTCCACTGTTAGTATCATCTTTTTGGCGGTTAGTTTTGGTTTTGAGATAGTGTACTGTGTATTAGATGATATTACTCAATGTATTCATCGTATATTTTATTAGAGTAGTGTGAAATTGGATAGGAATTTGGATTCTATTGCTTGGAGGTTGACTTTCTAATGTGTGTTTTTCAAGAGATATTCTTATAAATCATTCATAAATCAGTATTTTCCCGGCAAGGCTATACTTTAAAACTGTATGAGTGTAAAATACGACATACACACAAGTTGATAGTAAAACTCATTTTAAATATGTCTTCTCTTCCGGGGATTAATTAACTTTAGAGAAACATGCAAACAATCAAAGTAGTGATTTCAATAATATCGAAAATATCTAATTAATGAATATATTTATTTTGTCACTAAAAACAAATATTTCGCAATTATAAAAAAAAAATCACGAAAATATTCATTAAGAAGAAATATCACCCCTACGGAGATAATTTTAGAGAAATCAATATTTTAAAAATAAACGAACAAGTAGGGCTAATGTCCATATGAAAAAGACATTGCATGGCAATCCCCTAGGAGAAAAATATTTGACCTCGTCTTAAGCAAAATGTTTACAGAAGAAAGAAAGCGAAGTTGCTTCTATTTAAATGAGCAGAATATTAATCTTAACATCGTATATCCAAGTACAATGAAAATATATTGCATTGTGATATACTTATGCACTGAAATTTGTTTCGGATGGATTAGATTTTATATGATGTATAACTCTTCCAAATAACTTGGAATATATCTGCACTTGCAAAGGAATGTAATATATTGTGATTTATAACCATTGTGAACAGTTTTATTTATAGAGCTCCAGTCATTTCTCTGGTATCACAGCAGACATTTTCGTAATTCATAGTGTACACTGCTGACGACTGGACAACAGAAACTCAACTCACCAACGTCTCGAAGTCAATTTCAAAAAAAAAAAAAAAAGAGAAAAGAAATAGAGATATCACGCGAGCGACTCTGGAGGCAGACTAATTGCATAACATGTTTCCAGTGTTTCTCAAGGAAGAGCACGTACGCATTTTAAGGTCCGGTTTGGCTCCCCACCACTCTTTTATTTAATATTTCTATAGCTTGTCTCTCGTTACTCCCAACAACAACATTTGTTGATATCATCATTGATGATTTTTCTAACCTTCAACACCCCACATTGATCCACATATAATTTTGCATTGACACCATGTAAAACGGTCTTGATAACACTCTTCACCGTTTCATGCCATTTATGTCTACTTCACGAAGTATCGAATCTAAACCAATGTAGCAATCGAAACCAATATAACATACATCAAGAAAATATTACTGTGACTTGTCTCAAGCTATATATGTGACATAAGGGACGAGGTAATACTAGGTCACAGCAAATGATAGGTCATAGCATTATGATGTCTTTTGGTAAACGTACTTCCTCAATAATTAAAACGTCTGCATCATTAAAAAATTGGTCTTTTTTATAATGTATTAAAAATAGTTCAACTATTACCGTTCTTCATGGTTAAGGTCACAGCCACAATGTATAAGTGCTTCTGCCTTTAGGTCCATAGGCTTCTGCCTTTGTAGTCATTCTAGATTGCATTTGGCATGGACACGGTCACTATTGTGATTCAATCTAATATTCTTCTATTCTCTCTTTCACACTCTCTACCAGTTCAATCATATATCTCTACTAGTCTCACGTCGGCATTTGTTCCTGGGATTTTAGCCCGACACGTGTCGCCTCTGTTAAGCGCTTCAAATTCACTACTTTGTTGTGTCAGTAATAATATATCAACCACAAATGCCCTAATAGTATTACTAAACTCATTCATTACTTTTTAGAATTTTCACCCTCTACAAATCTCTAACTGCAGAGTTTTGAGAAATGTATTGATCTTATCAGCCACAGAGAGCTAGCATTGTCTAAGGACCCTCTTCGAAACCTAAACGATAAAACAAACATGCGGACTGTCTCTAATGATAAACATACCACATACCAATTATGATATCAAGAACAACTAAACCATTCCCTTCTATGTGAAGATTCCATTACTTATTATGATAGCTAAGTGATAGTATTTCGTTGGGTGGTAAATGTTGATTGGCACTTGATAAAAAGGATGTTTAAAAACGGTTTAACGGAATTATTCAATGAAAAATTTAAAACTTTATGTTATTCTATACATTGAATTATATGCGATTATGAGATCTATTGTCATGTCTCACCTGTCTCGATACTGCAAGTTAAAGTAGCCGTCGAATATTTGCCATGAACACTATGCAATGAGTGTATATAAGCAACCTCGCTGCAAGCTGCTATTATGGCAGCCAGTCTCGTGACCATTCGCACAATCGTTTATAGTATATATTGATTTCTCTATAAATATGTAGAACAAGAGCTATTATATCAGACGCTTTTGGCGAAGATATATGCTTGCTATCTCTTTGAGTCTACTTCTAGTTATGGACAGCATAAAGTTACGAGTGCCACAAAATCTCATGAATGCTTACATATAAATTGGGTTAATCTATATAAATACATGTATCGAAGTGTGGTTAATCGAATACAGTTGATAAGCTTATAGAATATTATAGTATATTGCACGATTCGAAATACACATCACTTTAGTACTGATTTTAATGATTTCGAGAGGTCTATAATTTTCATTGATTCCTACAATGTCTCAGAAAGAGGGGCCACGAAAGAAACTTTGTAAATTGTTGCTTAACTCGGTAGAGTTAATAATTAAATACTGATAATGATTCAACCTCTCGTCTAATATGCTAAAACATATGATACGCGTCTTGAAATTAAAATGCCATTAACAAACCGATGTTGACTGGGCAAAGGTTTGGACTGATAATCACGTTGTCCAACACTATATCTCCATGAAATATGAAAACAAAATCATTGGAAGTAAAAAATTTAGAATATCCTACATTGCAAATTTTTCTAATACAGAAATCGAAGGCGCGGCTGTGTGCTTCCCAACCACATGGTTTCGGATCCAGTGCTACTGTGTGGCATCTTGGGCAAGTGTTTTCTACTATAGCTTCGGGCCGACCAAAGCCTTGTGAGTGGATTTGCTAGTTGGAAACTGAAAGATGATCGTGTGTATATATATACATATACATATATATATATATATATATATATATATATATATATATATATATATATATATATATATATATATATATATAGATAGATAGATAGATATATACATATACATTGACAACCGGTGTTGGTGTGTTTACGTGCCCGAAACATAGCGATTCGTCAAAAGACACCGAATGAATAAGTACTAAGCTTACAATGAATAAGTCCTGGGTTCTATTTATCTGACTAAAAGTGGTGCTCCAACATGGCCAATGTCAAAAGAATGAAACGCGTAAAAGAGTAAAATGAACTACAAATAAAAAATCCTTACGTGAATATGAATACATTTCTTGAACCATATCAATAAAAACAATTACGAGAAAAAGTGAAGTTAACGATATAATATCCACAAACAATGCACACAATATGTAGTAAAATAGATCAGTGTATATTGTAAGGTTATCCCAGTGTATACAATTATGACATAGAAAACAGCACATGTAATGATGCACTTATACTGCGGGTGTGATGAAACAGCTCAGTTGTTCTAGTGAGAGGGTTTAGTTTAAGAGTAGGTATAGTGAAAGTTAGTTTTAGATTTAGTTGTTATGACTTAGTAGTCGTTGTAGTGAAACACTACATCAGTACTTTAATGAATACAACAAAGATTATTACCACTTGTAATGAGAAGGCGTAGCTACTTGAAATGTGATTCCTGTTGTGGCTGTAATGAAACACACAACTCAATGATAATTGCAATGAAACAACTCCTTGGTGGTTTAAATAATATAGATAGATGTTGGTATTAATGACATAGTTACGTGACAATTTTAATGACAGTTATAATAGGGTTGAAATGAAACACTTCTATATTAGTTATAATATCTTCGAAGCCCTTGTAATGAGACAATTCTGTGACATTTTAATTGAAACATTCCTTGACGCTTTTAATGATAAAACTTAATGGTGATTGTAAATTTACTTATGGCTGAACGGACAAAATCGTGGTAAATTTTATGAAAGATGTCAGTGTTGCTTGTAGTGACCTAGCTTTACTTCAAACATTGATGGCTGTTAAGAAACAAATCAGCGTTCTTGAAAGATTCTAGAATTCTAACTTCCCATCAAGGAAATGCAGCCCAGCAGGCCCACTTCTATCTGGATAACTGAATGTAACACCTCCTCCCTATAATTTGAAATAATCAAACTATCATACTTCTGTTACCTCAAATTTTGTTGTATTTACAAGGAAACTGAGACGTCGGTCTTGTTTTGAGAGAAATATTATACTAACACTTATCCCCTTCGACAATAACTTATCCTGTACGAAGGATTACTTTGGTGTTATGATGGGACCTTCAGGGTCTGTCTAAGTTATGGAATTTGACATATTTCTACTGTGTCGACACAAATGTTTCTGAAATCGGATGGGGTTTCTAGGGGATGATGCTTTACTCAGTTATCGCGTCATATAAATATGGTATAGAACATACATAGAAAATTGTCTATAAATTTGTCAATAATTACAAATTATCTGTAAACTCTAACAAGAGACTAAAACGGATATCCCATTCATATCGTTTAATTCCTTTCACAAAAACAATGACTGCCGCTAAAATATTCGTAAATGTTTCCAATTTATGAACAGGAGTTTTGACTTCATGCGAGATGATTTTAGATATTATTGTCTATTTGCCGTGTATAATAATTATAAGCCTAATAGGTATAATAATCATTCCATATTTAAAATAACGGCAAAGGTTATCTGCATCATGGAATACAAATGAATACATACACACAAGCATACACATACACACAACACACGGACGCACATGCACACACACACGCACATGCACACACATTCACACACTCATGGGCTAAAGTTGAAGATATGTTGTCTTTTTTTTTTCATAAACAGCCTGATTTGTTATTAAAATGCCAACAGCATCGGAGAGCATAAAGATGATAGTTGCAGTTGAGAGAATGCTAGCTCACATGGAGGAATGGAAGCTGTCGGAATATTGGGAAAGATTTACCTGTCTCATGATGATTCGCACCGAGTAGTGAAATACCGACATCCAAATGCTGATCAATACTCATGGACTCCTGCAACGGAAACTACGATGCCGTGACTAGCAAGAAGGGACCCCGCCGGAATACATCACCACGCATTTGAACAGACGCTAAGAGCAAATTGAAACAGCTATGAAATGCTTCTGATGACTGTGGTCAATCCATGATTGGAGACTTTTGCTGCTGGAAGGCGTGTAAGGATGGCAGTAGGATTTTCCACGTTGGCTTCGGAGTGAGGGGTAGTCATCGGATAATTTTTACGAATTCACCAGCCTCATTTGCCAGATTCTAATTTATTAAATAATACGTCTAGGGCGTGATTCAGAAAGTCCCAAACTACCCTGCATGCATCAACAAGGCTGATTAAACACGTGTTTGAAGATCCTCCTAGGTGTGGGTCAGAGTGAACAACGCATGAGAGTGGGAAACATTCCCCAAAATGTTCCCTTACTTTGCACCATTACAACAAGCTCAGATGCTAAGGAACAATGCAATATAATTCAGTAACACTCAGTGTAATTCAACATTCAATATAATAGTTATAAATGCATAAAAAACAAACTTATTACTAGGAAATATAAAAATAGAAATATAATTGCATAACAGAAATGTCCAGTGTGTTAATACCTCGAAACAACATCAAAAACAGTATAGCCAAACGCAGACGGCATCATAAAATCATAGCATCAAAAACCAACTCAATGAACCAACAGGGACAAAAACAAATCTGGAATGGAATTGAATTCTAATTAAACCACACACACCAAGCGTAAATAACTATAGCAACTTATTTTCTTCACCAATGAAAATAACATCGAACGCAAACACCCGGCTATATATAGTGATCAACTGCCCCTCATGGTATACTCTACTACTGTGGAATTCACATGAGACATCAAATAATGCAATCCACAATATACTGTGTTACACAAAAACGATGAGTTAGTTAAAGCTAGTGTGTCACAAATCGTAATTCTGATCAGGCAATAATATTCCTAGGGTTGAACAGAATATATATATATATATATATATATATATATATGTGGGGGTGGGGTGAAAATAAAGAATCGGCCAGACAAACCTCG
>NC_142939.1:30137692-30177692 GCF_046866305.1 Octopus bimaculoides
CTTACCAAGATAACTGCATTATTTTACATCTCTATTGTTAATAATTAGCTGTACTTAATGTGCCCCTCTCCCGCCAGAATAAGTGTTTTCATTTCATTATGGAGAAACAAGGGGACACGTAAATAAATGTAGAAATGGATTTGATCCGTTGTATGCCAGTTTCTACAGAGCAACATCTAGGAATTTATGCTTAAAAATAAAGTGATTTTGAAACAAATATTAACCTCCAAGTTTAACACGTTTGGCACATGTGAATGCTGATACATTTGATGTTTGGTGATTGCTAGAGATATCCATGTAAGATACGATAACTTCTAAAATCAAGAAATATTTATCTACAGAATGCTTTTAGCTATATTAAAAAGGAAAAGTTAATGTGAGTCATCATGTCATTGGATGAAAGATCAAATGTTTTTAGCCCCAAAACTTACATTTCTTTTCCCCCCCCCTCTCAATATCATATTTGCATACATCAGTATATGCATTTCCATGAAATCGATATTTATCGTTTTTGGAAGGAAAACTGGACTACTTAACTAGGAATAAACATTATGAATATAAATTTAAACATATGAATTGAAATCTAAAAAGGAACATTTAATTTGAACAAAGAAAGAATAGACAGTATTAATAAAAATATTACAATGACTCGATTCAGAACATTTCATAAAGAATGTTCATATTAATTTATTTACTGTATAACTTTTGATGGTAAACTGTATAGAAATTTATGGTAGAAGTTTAGAATCTTATATGCATATGCACATAGCACATAACAGATATCCTCCTCCGAACAAACAACAAGCAAAAACATACAAAATAAGAAAATTACACAATTTCTGCTGAACAGACCGTCGTACATTATATATTACAATCTAGTAAATTGCGTTTCTAGAGTCAGAAATATTGATAATAAGACATCCATTGAAACAAAATTACTTGAATTTACTGTGCAGTATTAATCTTTGAAAAGTATTTATAACAATCCAAAACAAATAATTTTATGAGATACATGTCATTAAATGTATATTCTTAGAGAGAAGTTGCATTTTATTTATATAGCTTCTACCTCACTATTACATTACTATTTGCTTGCGTAGATTTTAACAATATTTCTAGCAATATGCAGCGATAACTCTTGAATATTTTGCAAAAGCGATCGTTATGCATATGGCAAATGAAAGACGGTAGATGGAATATATGAGAATTGGTTACTAATCAAGACAATTGTATCAACACATCTAGCATCGATTCCTCACGTGTGGAACACTCAACATCAGATTCAGGAGTATCCGGCTGTGCAGATATATATATATATATATATATATATATATATATATATATATATATATATATATATATATATATATATATATATATATATATATATATATATGTATATATATATCTTTATTTATTTAGAAGATCAAAAATAAAATCACAGATGGCAAAACGAGAAGTTACATTGCGGAAGAATTATTTTAACGTGTTGTATTTATTTATTACAAGACGAGATACATCTGCACCACCGGATGCTCCTAAACCAGTTGTTGAGTGTCCCAAACATGAGGAATCGATACTAGATGTGTCAGTACAATTGAGAGATTAATGAATTCTCGTATAATCCATCTTCCGTCTTTCATCTGTCACACACACGCACACACGCGCATACACACACACACACACACACAAACACATATATATATATATATATATTTACATATATACATATATACATGCATACATATAATATATCTATATATATATATATATATATATATATATATATATATATATATATATATATATATATATATATATATATATATATATATATATATATATATATATATACATATATATATATATATATACAAACATGCAAACACATACCTATCAGGAATACTTCCTTTATTTTTTTCATTCCAGCTTTTGACAATTCCATATAGAACAGATTGGTATCCCATCACGCACCTTACACAATTTACAGGAAAAAAAGTTAGAGTTTTCCCCTATCAGCATTTAAAAAGCGCGATTTCATGAGATATAGGGGATGGAAGGGACGGAAAGAAAAACCCAAGTACATGACTGAAAATTTGTTTTGGTTTGAGTATTCTCTCAAAGTGCTGAACGTCTGAATGTAGTCTATTCGATCACGAACAATTCTGATAATTTCCGTTATCCATGCATACATGTAACATAACACTTTAAATAACGTTACATGACACTCGAAATGATTTAATCGTCCCTGCAATGCAAACGTATAACTATTTGATACTCGAAAGAAAACAAATTATGTAGCTCTGTGCAAAGTAAACTTCATACTGTTCACTTACAGTTCAGTTAGATATAATCTTGCACAAAGCATACGAAAATTAAACAATTCCCCTCGGCAAAACAGCTGAAATGGTTAGAACGTATATATTGAGCTACGATGAACACATGAAATTCAATCATGCAAAAATCGTACAATTATGCCAGATCTCTTGAAACTCTCAAAACATCTAATTAGGACCATTATTCGCAATAGTAAGACGATCAGTAATAGGATACGTATCACTCTGTAATCCCTCAGATAAAACTCTCTAATACAAATTTAGACAGACTACCCATGAAGCAGCATCATTACATATTTACATAGTATTTACGTAGTAATATAAAACAAATGTTTAAAATTCCGTATGTTTACCCTAAAATCTAGAACATGTAATATGTGCTCCAAATGAACATTATATCCACACATACTACAAATACATAAGTTTCACCAAATTGATAATTAAACTGAAAGGCACAATAACATAAACAATATAATCGATACGCTCATAGTCTGTATTTACGTTCTCTGGTAACCATCTGAATGATATCGCACTATGACTGAGCGAAGGGACACTAGGAACAATATTGAAGTAATGCTGAGCTATAATGTACGCCGTTTATCTTACTCCACACACAAAATACATGAAGACTTATTCACGGTAAAAATGCATCTTTCGTTGCCCAGCCTCACATACACAATTCAATACTTCACATTTTGTCATCAAAATAGACGAAATGTAGCTTCACGGCGTGTGTGTTCGAGGTCCGAAAAGCGTTTTGCATTCATTGCTATGTGTAGTCAAGTCCATATTGCGGCAACAGAAAGCAATTATTCATACACTACACATTTAACTTGGTTCATATAAATAATCTTCTTAAAGAAGACAGTGAGCTGTCAGATTCGTTAGCACGCCGGACAAAGTGCTAAGTGGCATTTTGTCCATCTCCAGATTCTGAGTTCAAATTCCAACAGGGTCAACTTATCCACTTGAGATTGATAAAATAAGTACCAGTTGGACACTGGGGTCGATATAACCGACTAAAACCATTACCCGAAATTTCTGGCATTTTGTCAATATTCGAAATCAATAATATTGTTATATTGTAACTAACTGCCGTTGAATTTTTATTTGGCTGCTGACAAAATATTTACTGATGTGTTAAGCAACATTTTACTTCATATAAATATGTATTAGCGCATTTCTGACATACTTAGTGAGTTATTACCCGAGATATGCAACAATATATACATTCCCACTTCTATTAGAACTCATATGTCACTAAGTATCGAAAGACTAACCTATTTTGAATTCATTTATTAAAAAACAAATGCTAGAATTGAAAGTTTGCTTCAGTATTTCCAGCGGTTTTTTTTCTTACGAAACCGTTTATAAGAGTTTATAATAAGGAAAAGTTTGCAAGGCGGCGCGCTGGCAACAACGTTAGCACGCCGGGCGAAATACTTATCGGCATTTCGTCTGCCGTTACGTTCTGAGTTCAAATTCCACCGAGGTCGCCTTACCACTTCGGGGTCGATAAATCATGCACCAGTAGCATACTAGGGTCGATCTAATCGGCTGTGCCCCTTCCCGAAAAATTTCGGGCTTTGTACCTTGTGTAGAAAAAATGTTGAAGTGTTTGCAAAATTCTGTTAATTAATGTTTTTTTGGGGGGGAGGGTCAATTTTACGCAGCACCCACAGAGAGAGTTTAGGACACTTAGTCTTAGCTAAGATCCTGTTCATTCTCCCTTGCTATTCTCTATTGAGAGGTAATTTATCTCGTAACTTCTTACTACCAATAAGTGCCAGTAATCTGAATATGATACGCATATTAATATATATAATTAAGCGAAAATCTGTCTCGGCTAAATATTTAAAACTATGTTTAATTAACCGATTTGACAATATTTGTGTAAAGACTGTGACAACTCATAACTGAATAGGCTTCCATGGAAACCTGGTTAGAGTAGAGTAATTGACAAGTAACGAGAGGGAAAATTATAAGGAATGTAAATCCTAAATGCTTTCGAAATCGATTCCTAACGTGCATGTATTAGATATAACATACCTTGACAATTATTGTTTCGATATTTTCTTTAATTTTCTGGAAGAGAAAAAGGTAAACGCTAAGTGTCCATTGTCTCATTGTACGTCTACTCTCGCTTGGAAAATGTATTATTTAAAGGAGTTTAATCATGACTATCAGATCGTATCAGACTACATCAGCCAAAATGTTTCATGACTAAAGATTATAGAATGCGATTCGATAGAGATTTCGCAGTGATTTCTAGTGTATCAGACAACCATGTAGAAGCAACCTTGATGTCTCCTATACAGTATTTTCCAGTGGTATTGTCGTGGTACATCCGAGCAGAGGATTCGGAACCATATAACATCGTCATGGATGATTTTTTTCTATACTAGAATGCTCGTATATCTATTTGTAGATAATTACAAACAAGAGTCAAGAATGGAAATTTTACAAAATCGATTGACTTGCTAGCAGTAGCAGATACATCTTCCTCAATTAAGACCTTCCTCTATTAGAAAGGGATATTATATTGTATGAATTAGGCCAACAATGAAAACTCTTTGAAAATTACATAACATTTTTAGGGAAACGATTGGAAGCTATGCATTCATTTTCTAGCAAAATAAGATCTATAAAACAGAACAGGTTTAAAAAGCTGGTTTTAGGTTGTGTTTAAAAGGTAGACGCAGATAGTGATTTTGAAGAAACTCACTCTGTAAAAACTGCGGATCATCGTTTTATATATACGTATGTCTGTGTTTTGTGTCAATGTTTGTCGCCCCACTGTTCGACACACAAAATTAGTTTGTTTACATCTTTGTATGATAGCGGTTCGGCAAAAGAAACCGGCGTATTTAAATAGAAAAATAAGTTTTGGGAAAGATTTTTTCTACTAAACTCTCCAAGGTCGTGCCACAGCACGGTTGTAGTCCAAAGACTAAAACAAGGGAAATAAGACAACAATGTATGCTATCTAAAATTCAGTTTGCATTTTAGGTTAAGGCGGTGAGCTGGTAGAACGGTTAATACGCCGGTCGATATACTTAGCGGAATTTCACTAATGTTTACGCCGAGTTCAAATTGCGTCAGGGTCGTCATTGCCTTTCATTCTCTCGGATGGACGCTAAAGTAAGTATCAGTTGAGCACTAGGGTCAATGTAATTGACTTACTCCTCCTCTGAAATTGCTGGCTTTGTGCGAAAATTTGAAACTAATATTTATATTTTAGGTTCCACATACATCATAAAATATTTACTAGTAATACAGTAACGAGATATATAATCACTATGAATCATATCAAATACAAAGCACAGAATATATTCTTCTGCTTACTACATTTTAATTCAATTTGTGTAATTGTTCTACATATTAAGAAACTTTCTATCTACAAATTGCCTGAAACACAGTATTTGTGTGCGCTAGCAGTGTTTAGTATAGCAACAATTTTTGCTTTATCCAATTGTTGACAATACTGCTATATTAGAGAATTCATGAACAGTCAGAAAATTCTATTGAAATTTATTCAGTTGGCTATAGAATTTTAAATCTTCACGATCAATTAACATGCGTAATAACCGCGTAATTAGACATCGTTGATTGTTTTAAGCATAAAAACGCTAACTATAATGTTTTAACCACTACCGTCTATTTTTTACTGTTGTAAAAATATAAAAGAGCAAAATGTAAAGAAGTTTCATAGGTCTGCAATTTAAAAATGAGTAATGAAATAGGAAAGATAGCATCATTGAGTCTTGACAAAAACGCTAAATTAATATATTTACATTTTTTCAATTTACTCTCAGAGCGATTAAAATATAGCCCCGCCATGATATAATATTGCATTAAAAGACGAAAAGTATATATACAGGTATACAATACTACATGATATTTCTTTTAGATTACTTCATTAAATTACGGTTGTTTCAATTTTCGTTTAATAATTATACTTATAGTTATATATAAACGTTTATCTATCTATCTGTCTGGATGACTGCCTGTCTGTCTGTCTGTATGCCTGTCTATATCGATCCATCTGCCTATCTAACAGTCCATCTATCTGACTATATAAATTTATCTATACACACACATATACATACATATATATATATATATATATATATATATATATATATATATATATATATATATATATATATATATATATATATATACATATGTATTAATAGTTATCGCCGGCTAACATGGCAGTGCAGAAAAATAGGACGAATGCTGCCGTTTATTAACTCGAAGAGGCCATCGCCTCTAGCTAGCTATGTAATACACGAACCTGTGTCCATTAAAACCTTCGAACTATTACTATCCAGTACCGCTGCTGTAGTCTCCTTTAGAGAGACTTAGAAATATATATATATAAATATATATTCATAGATAGAACTTTATATTTATGTGTGTGCGTGTCTTTGTATGTGTGTATTTATATATGCTTGTTTGTGTCATGTATGCGCACTTTGTCCTTATGGTTAAGAAATACGCTTCACGACGACACAAATTCCTCTACTATAACTTGGGATGTCCCCACACACTGCAGTTGAAATTCACAAACATTGTGTAGAAGCTGATAAGTCGACAATAACTGCAATTTAAACATTTCAACGTAGTTAGTAACGTTGTGACACTTATTCGGTATAAGAATTATGTTAAAATGGCGTCTTGTCAGTGGAACGCTCAGTCACACTTTAATGAAGGTCCAGATAATTCAGTTAATCAACCACTTCAATTCTCCTCGTCAAACGACCATACTTTGCATATCAATAGTAATTCACACTTCTGTGGAAATCCCTTTTTGTTACTGTGTCCTTTGGAAACCAACATGACAATGTAGTTGCACAAACAAGAATTCGGTACAAAGTGATATAATGTGTATGAAAATAGTAAAATTTCCCTACAAATAAAACATTAAATTGGCACATTCAAATGCCGTATCCTCATAATTACTTCTCCTTACATGATTTCATAGATGTTTCAGGAACGCACAAAGTAAAAGCTATGTGGGTCGTGTGGGAAATTGATATACTGAATCTAATTGATTGCGCCTGTTAGAAATATAACGTTTGATTGACGCACAATAACATCAATAAAAAGTTATCAATGCACCAGCAACTATTGAATTTATGTTTTGCTCGCAATTCTGTTCTTTAATGCACTTGACATATATACATACATACTTTTATATATATATATATATATATATATATATATATATATATATATATATATATATATATATATATATATATATCAGACTGCGATATTTGTTTTGTATACATAAATAATACGCATCGAAATCGTAATAAACAATTTCAAACGAATCTAGAGTAAAACCTATGAACATTTGTCCAATTTTACCTCTCATCATTTATTGATTAAACTCCAAATGTTTTTTCATAATGACATACAGTTACTCTTTGCATAAATTACCTTTTGTGTATACAAAATAAAAATGACAAAATGTGTTTTTGTAAACAAAATTTGAATGTTTTTCTTTCTCATTTGTGCGTGTTCCTTTTCCAAACGGTGTGAATATTTAATTCGCCTTTGAACACAATATCGTTAGTTGTATGTATGTACAATGTAATTCTTTATTGCATATTTCCTATAGTCACAGTATCAAAAATGTTCGTTAAACGATGTTATATATTTGTAGTTTCGGATCACCAACCACTTCCACCACTTCAGCACAAAAACGAAATGATTCAAATTTGTGAATCAGGGTGCAGTCGAGTATATCGATCCGAGTACTTTATTAGTACTTTATCTTATCAATCAGGAAATGAAGTAAGGCAAATTTGACCCCGGTGTAAAAAAAAAAATAAATAAATAAACGGAACACATTCTCAAATATTTTTGTCTGACCTTTAACGGTTCTGGCAAAATATTACGGAATATATTTCAATAAGAACAATGTAACAATTTTCAGTGGTATAAAAATTCTATTTATTTCAATTTCTCTCCAATTTGTAGCGTACGAAGCAAAGGAATGCATTACACTTTTTTCCCTTTTACTGACTTCCTCATGAAAGCGATAACCCATCATCGTTCTGGTTATTTTTTTAACATTTCGCACTGCAATTGAACTTCTCAATTAATTTTATTGGCAATTTTTTTTTATTGAATCCGACAAATATCAGTTTCGTGTTTCAGGATTTTCCTCTAGTTTTGTAGAGACGTTAATTTTACAAAATCTTTATATTATTTATGAATACTTGTGACTCCCCACTACACAAACACGCACACACACACACGCGCGCACACACATGCTCACACGCACATATACACACACATACTACTTCCTGAATTATTAGGTTATATTTCCTGTAACATACCGGGTCATTGAGTTAACCTTTTAAGACCACGCTTGGTCTGTTAAAATTAGCTGACAAATCTCATTCACACCATATCCTAACAACAACGTCTTTCAAGAATTATGATATATTAGATAAAGTAAACAAAACCATAGGATGGCCGGGGACTAAGATTCTTTGATCATGCGTCTGCCTAATCAGGGCAAAGCAGAGGTTAATCAAAACGTCTACAATGTTTGAAGGATCTAAAAATTTTGTAACGATTACAGTTTAGAGTTAAAGTAAATATAAAAATGAAACACGTATAGAATATTAAAGCTGGAAGTATCTAAATTACCTATACTACTGAACTTAAGAATGTTTTCAGCATCTAATAAATTGATTTTGATTATATATAGTTTCGATAACTAACTATATACATAAATAAGTGAATATAAACAAACGGATGATAATAGCCATTAGAAAACCAGACTCTAAGACACCAAACAAAATTTGGCATAACAAAAGGAAAATGAATTAGCAAAAACGAAATGAGATTGTAAACTACGTCTAGTACGATAAACACTGATGAAGTTATAAGCTGTAGTCCAATGTAACGGAGTTGGGGAGCGGCAACTACTCTGAATTCTGTGTATGGTGTGAGGATATATATATATAATAATATATTCGAAGACAAAACAAACTACAACGACGCAAAAATAGTTGCTATCAACAAACACAGGAGAGAAAATATATTAAGGGAATAGATACATTAGATGCACAACTAAGAAAACAATATACAAGTTAGGAAATGGAAAACGAATAATGACAATATTATTAATATTACTTTTATAATTGAGAAATTGAAAAATTCTGTCTTTGCGTCGCAAGTATATATATAAGAGTAAAGACCAGTTACCTTATTTTATACATGAATAAATTCAAACTTTACTTTGTCAAGCATATTCGTGTTTGAGTCACACTTGAATTGAAAAGATAAAAGGTAAAATTTTTAAATACTGACACTTGGAATTGAGATATTTACTTCATACCAAATCAGACTCAACTCCTTTTATGATGTTTTCAGTAAACAAACAATAAAACAAAACAAAAACCGCAAATTAAGAAAAGTGTTTCTTGAGCAATTTTCTTTTTTAACTGATACGTTCATCAATTTTCGCATCACATCTGAAACGTTTCTATATTATGTATAGATAGTTGAAAAATGTAGATTATCCAATCAACCGGTTACGAACAAGCGTCACCTCCTGCTGCTTCTAATATATATTCTTAATGTAGAACATTTGACGCCCGAAGAAAAACGAATATATAAAGATGCGATGAATAAAGCGTGGTACTGTCATATTCAATGATTACAGCGTGTATGTATTGAGTATTTATCCTTGCACAACTTATTAAAAGCGCATGATGCGTACACATATCTCCATACGCACGAATACAAACACATACATAGAAAGATATGCACAAGCATATGTAGACAAATAGTTTACACCATTGCTGAGTAGTCAGGTCTGCTGCTGATAAAAAGGATAGTTTAAAATCTAAACTGTGAGGCTGATATCAATTTAAGGCGGTACTTGCAATTATCACGAAATAAATACTCATAAATCATAAACAGCTACATAATACACAATCTTATACTATTTCATATATATATATATATATATATATATATATATATATATATATATATATATATATATATATACTAGATAACGTACTCGGTAATTCCTGGAAAAGTGGGGCTTATCCCTTGGTTCTGTTTTCATTATTGTTTCGCTAATCCAATAACAACAATACAAAGTATGTAACAAATAAAACGGTTTCTGTGCATTTACAGAGAATACCGAATTGTCTTACATAGGGTCTTGTTTTAGGAAATCCCAAAAAGTTATGAATAACTAAATCGTGAAGTCAGTTACGTAATAACAGGCTAATCGGATATGAGATACTAACAACTCAAAGTAAATAACTCTGAAAGGGCTTTTGTGCGTTCCCAGAGAATAAAACCATTAGGGGCACAAGTGTTGAAATAGATTTACAATGAATGTTGAAATAGGCTTTTAGTTTTCAGTAGACGTACAAATAAATTTGCATATAGTTTTAACATAAAATGTGTAGATTATCAATACATTTAAAACACTTACAAATATTACACTTAGATAATTAATACTTGATGGCTTGGGGAATCTTATTAAGTTTGCAGATCTTCTTGATAAACAACATTTTTGATTTTTCCTTGTGGGGCATAAATAAACAAATGATTAGGATTGCCGACTCTTGAGCATCCCACATAAATTTGGCCATGCGAGAAAACTGGTTCCGCAAGGTTTAGACTTACAGCATCCAAGGGCTGTCCCTGGGCCTTGTTAAGGCTCATTATAAAGCTCAGTTTCAACGTGAATTGCAGTCGCATATCCGAAGGAGTAAGTGGAATCCTAGGAATGAATACTGGATCATCGATTTACCAATCAAAATTTCTGTTTCCAAGACTGTTGGCATCATCTTGTTTATTATAAACCGTATGGCATTGCAAAGCTTCGGTGGATAGAAGTTTCGAAGCAGCATAACTGGTGCCCAACCTTGAGGTGGAAGATGTGAGGTGGGAGGCCGGGTGGTGTTTGACTATTCAAGAATTCAGTTGGATAATTCACAGCTCTATCGATGTTGAGTATATTGTTCATGGAATTGTAGATGTGACGCCCACCTGGAAACTGTTCCAGAAGCTTGATGTTCAAATCATCAACTGCCATATTCTTGGGAGCTAAAATGGCACGGGTTCTCAGGCAGTTGTGGTCTGTAATCTCATTCCTCAGGTTAGTAAACACCTTAATCTTTAGTTCCTTTAAATCAGATACCATATATCAAAAAGGCAAGCTTATCCGGCCATGCTTCTCGCCATGTGGTGTGTCATTACCGACGTCCAACATTTTCTTTGAAAAAGCCTGCATCATCATCACTGAGCTGCAGTCTCATGTTGGTTGTGAGTCTCAGCTTTTGCACACTGATCCATAGGTAGGACGACTTGATGCTGGCATTTACCTCATCAGCTCTTGCCTCCTTTGGAACGACGGGAATGGTTTATCTGAAGTCTTCTGCAAGCAAGACTGGCACCTCCCATGAGCCTGGTGTTGTGTTGAGTTCCTGAAGGGCCATGTCAAGTGCTTCAAAGAAAACCTTATGGCTCATTGTCGCCTCATCCCAGTGATCAACCTGCATTCACTCAGAAGTCTACATTTTATAGAACCATGATGCTGTAGTTTGCCTTCTCATTCTTGGACAGGTCTAAAGAGAGTCTAAAACAGGAATGAGCTGTGCAGCCACACCTTAGCAGAGTTGGAGTTATTCAACTTGACGCCATTGCTATGGCATTTGTTTCATTTGATGCAGTTTAGCCAGAAAAAGCTCGATGACAAATGTCTTGCAAGTTCAACCTGGAGCATCCAGAAAGCATCCACTTTCACTTTCAATGATCAAAATAATGGTCTTATGAACACCCAGTTGTGTTCGTTATCAGCTATATACACCGTCATTTCCTCGATGTCATAGCTAATTCTTCTCAGGTGCTGAATTGCGAGAGTGCTGCCTACCCGGTTGAGGCAGACCAAATGTGTCAATGCCTTGACCTCCCATAGCTTGCACTCAGGTGTCCAGATCAAGTAATATCTCATTGTAAAAGGCGTTATCGAACGTGGCAATTTCTGCTGAAGTGTGCCTTTGAATCCTTTGTAGGATGTCCTCAGCCATGCTGGGTTTGTGGGTCGCCAAAAGCTTGAGAGGTTCACCCAAGCCACATGTTATCAACATGATAGAAAATAGCTGTCACAGTTGACTAGTGTCTGGTCCCAGTTAGCATCGTCCATATTTGGCGCAGGCTTATGTGTAGGTCGTGTAGACTTCCCCATTGTGTCTAGAAAGGCCTGACAATATGCAGCAGTAGACGCAGAAAGAAGCACTCCTGCTGATTAGGGTGCACAGTGTACAACCGCATGATGAACCCGCTTCTGAAGACTGCATATTTTACCCCAGCTCTCAACGCGTGTTCCTTGCTTGCGGCTGTTTCAGCTATTGTGTGCCCAGGTATAGTACACGGGAACCTCAACATACAACAGTTTTCGGGAAAACAGATAACATTGGGATAATTTCAAGAAAGCTGTCAAAGAGGTTTCTGGTGGATTCAGAAATACTTTTCAAGCATTGTCTTCTGTGAAATATACACGCTGGCCATTATTGAGTTGCATGTCTCAATATTAACATGGGTAATGGGTTATAGGGTACGATGCAACCTGTTGACAATTTCTATACTTTGTCCATTAACCTTGAACTTGGTAGTGTTTAGGGTGATCAAAGGAAATTGAATGTGTTGTTTCCCTTGACTAGGAAAACGAATGGATTATTTCCCTTGGCCGTTAAAGGAAAATATGTTGGATATATATGTGAAAACCTTCTAGGGTCCCTAGCCATCCCAATATAGTTTAATTAAACTTCAATGAGTCTAGTAACAAATTGGATGTTACATTAACATGTTTTCTAAGTTTCACGAAAATTCGTTAACGGCTGTAGACACAGACAGACATCCAAACAGACAATTTGAGTTCATAAATTTATATGTATGTATGTATGTATGTATTTATGTGTGGATGGATGGATGTGCAATTCTCAGTGGTGGCGCAATGGCCCAGTGGTTAGGGCAGCGGACTCGTGGTCATAGGATCGCGGTTTCGATTCCCAGATCGGGCGTTGTGAGTGTTTATTGAGCGAAAACACCTAAAGCCCCACGAGGCTCCGGCAGGGGATGGTGGTGAAACCTGCTGTACTCTTTCACCACAACTTTGTCTCCCTCTTACTTCCTGTTTCTGTTGTGCCTGTAATTCAAAGGGTCAGCCTTGTCACCCTGTGTCACACTGAATATCCCCGAGAACTACGTTAAGGGTACACGTGTCTGTGGAGTGCTCAGCCACTTTCACGTTAAATTCACGAGCAGGCTGTTCCGTTGAATTTCATATTTATAACAACTTCACATTCATAACAACACCGAAATGACACCACGGAAATATGCACACACACACGTGTGAGTATATATATATATATATATATATATATATATATATATATATATATATATATATATATATATTCGCTCACAGATAATTATAAGAGAAACTTAAAATGATATGCAAATACATATTTACAAGTTAACATAAATCACTTTAAAATTACCTTTGTTTTTTTTTCCTCTTTTGTTTTTAAAAATTTCATTCAAAAATCATTCTGTTATTATGTATATTTGTAAAAGAAATTGAAGAAGTAGAAACAAATTGGAACGAACTATTCTTATTTTCAAATCTCTCTTTCACAATTACTAAATAACTAAATAAAATGTATTTTTCTTTCCGTACAACAGAATGTAACTGGTGGTTTCCTTTGGAAAAGAAACAGAATTGTTTTTATTATCCATATTGAAATGCATGTTATTCATGGACCTTTTCACGCTTCGAACTCTCTTCACGATTTTGGTGCTCTGCTGTGCTGTTTCAAAAACATGCGAGACGAAATAAGATAATTCGACGTTTAGAGGAGTGGCAGTCAATTGGCATTTGCTGAACAAAGTGTCTCTTTATATTTCCAGAAGACACCGTCATTATATGGATCTCTTAATTGTTTGTTAAGTTAAAGGAATTATAACCAAAAAAACAAATTGTAACATCACAATGTATGCCTTATTGTATCCTCTTTCAGTGTTTCGGAATTTTGATTAAAAGGTTCTTCATCTGAGACATTGCTTTCATTCATGATAGCAGAGAAAGCGCACCATCATGTTTTAGATTCGATTTTAAATCGTTCCTCTCCATACCATTACGGGAATCTAATGAATACTTCATTCTAAAAGTTGAGACATCTCTTAACAATAATAATGTTAGATGTGATATTTTAAGCATTGTTCAAATGTTGACAGTAGCTAATTTAACTATCATAGTTAATATGTCATGGAATATGTTTGGTTTGAAAATACTGGTCATGATACAACTAACAATCAAATCTTGGTGTTTCCACTTTCCACTTAAACTATCATTGCATATTTGAATCCAAGAAACCCAATCTAAATGAAACTTAAATACATTGTTCAATCATCCGCTCAGAACTTGGCTGCAATGTTCTTGCTCATGTCTCAACTTTATCAGAAGTAATTCTTGGATAAACAATAACAGCCACAACAAAATAAGCATAAACAAGAGAATATAATTTGGGACCAGAAATTTATCATAGTGATTTGATTTCATTTGGAATTTTAAGGCTGTAAGTCGGAAGAGTAAAGCAGTAATAAACAAAGTCGGAAGAGTAAAGCAGTAATAAACAAAAATAAAAGCAAAGCATCAATAAATAAAAATAAAATGATAACATATCTAATAGCTACATAACAGCCTATGCACCGCTTCGAAATATGTTACGTTGTTACTAGAATGTTTTTTTATATATTTATATTATTTTTTACATAACATTGTTTGTTTTCGCTTGTTTGCTCCAAATCTCTGGTAACAAAATATACTTGTTCCCTTAGGCTTTCATTTAACAGAAAGTGAATCGTTTTACATTATTAAAATCTAAACAAGAATCAGTTTGCAAGACGGTATAAAGTATAAAGTAACAACCATATCAAAATACACAACTACAGAACTTACTTTCACATCAATTGTGATTAATGATGCCACATTGTGAAACACTAATTTAAACTGTTATTATTTAAACAACAGCGTTTATTGATTTAATATAAAATAACATGGAGGAAAAATAAACCTACAAATGGGTAGTTAATCGAAGCACTATGTTTAAACTATGTTTCCAAATTTATAACATTGTTTGTTCTTTTCGAAGGCAACATCGAGACGAAGACCTCATTGATATTGAGTAATATTCTAGAGGTAAAATATGAACTCATATTTGTATTGAAAATTATTATTTTCATATTTTGATGAACTAATATCCTAGGAAATGATATTGCTATGAACAGAAATGACACTATATAATATTTAATATTTCAGATTTAAAATATTAAATATAAGGATATTTCCATGTAACATCCATTCCATAATATAAATAACATGTCAAACAGATATTCATAGAAATAACATATAATAATTTTCTGTTTCAAAATAGTTACTTTTGTAATAAAGATTATGCATGAAACACAGTTACATAATATTCATTTAATTTTAGAACTTTAGCTTATTTCTCTTAAGCACTAATCTTCTTAGGAATCAGCTTAACATTGAATAGTTGTATCAACTCAGAGACAAAAATTATATTTTGGTATTCCATATATGTCCATATTTATTTATTTGGTTTTGTGTTTGGGGATTCAGAAAGGAAAATAAATGTTTAAAAATTGCAATATTTTGCATTTAAGAGAACCGCAATATCTATAAACGGTTATTCGATTGCAGAAATAAGTGGAATAATTATGGTTTGCATGAACACGTTCAGAATCCAAGGAAGGGTCATATAACATCAAATATGTTTATATAATTAAATTTGTCATAAAATATCAGAATTGTCTCTGGTAAACGAATGCGTGTTAAAAGTTGCTGATATATTAGATATTAATCATTTAAGAAAGAAATAACATGTGAAAAACCAATATAAGATTCAAAATAAAGAATGAAAATACTGTATAATAAATATAGATTAAGATAACCAACAATGAAATCCATTCGACAACATATTGTAACTATTAACTATACGCCACTAAAATTGATTACTGCAAGCTATTCATACATGCAAACATTCAAACTTTGAATCAATGATATATTTTTGTTTCTCAAAATTCAAAGAGAATATAATACAAAAAGCAAATAGAAAAGCCAAAACCCTAACAATATCATGAAAGGCAAATGCGGTAAGAGACTGATGAAACGATGGCAACAAATATTTAAAAGCCAGCCAGCTTTTGTGATCGTGTGTTTGGACTCTGTGATAAGCTCACTACATGAGTAAAATGAAATGAATCGAAAATCGATTTGTATCTGTCATACTGTTATTGGATTATGGACGTGCGGTTGGTGATCTCATTAGCTTTGATATATGAAATCCCTCAATAAATTTCTTTATCTTTTTATCTTTCCCCTTCACTCTTTCTGTCTCATCCATTTCCTTTCTTTCTATTCATCTCTGTCTATTTCAGATCCTTTACGATATTCTCCAAGCTGAGTATCAATAAAATTCTGAGTTGTGATGAATGATATATTAAATATCAACATGGCATTATTGATAATTGAAGAGAAAATATAGCAAGAAAAGTGTGGGGGAATATATATGTATAAATTTCTGCATTTATTTGTGTATCGGCATCTCTGTATAAACGCGCTCATATTTACACACTCTTACATGGAATCACCAACCTGCAAATAAACACACACACACACACGCATACATATAGAAACACACACACAAACACACATATATTTAATATATATATATATATATATATATATATATACATATACATATACAGATATATATGTGTATGTGTGTGTGTACATATGTGGATGCATTCATACATGCACAAACACATATGTATATGTATTCTAATGCATGACCAAAGTGGTCGTTAGAAATTATAGGTGGTTGCTATATATATATCACAATCTCATGAACTGCTATTAGGCATAGTGCAGTTCAGAGCAAAACTAATGCATTTGGGTATACCGTTATTCAGGTTTGAATCGCTAGGCGTGGGTGACTGTAGCAGTAAATATGATGTTAATTTCGGTAGAAGTAATTTTTTATTTAACAGAGAGGCAACGTTGACCTACAAAAATGCAGCAACTTTAGGCTAGAAAAATATTACATGAGTATATGTCTATTGTTCCCGAAAATATAACCTAGTGATGCACTTTGCTGTTTCTGTCATCCTGCTGTATTATAAGGATTTTCGGAAGAAAAAATTGGTTAACATACACGGTCTGTTCTATTGTAAATATTGCGCAGTATGACATTTAATTCAGTGCTATTGAAACTTTGAAAAGAGTGAGCAACATATATCTGTAAGGAAAATATATGTGTTTGAGAATGTTTGCATAAATGCATGTAAGTACGTACGTATGTATGTATGTATGTATGTATGTATGTATGTATGTATGTATGTATATATGTACGAATGTATATATATATATATATATATATATATATATATATATATATATATATATATATATATATATATATATATATATATATATATATATATATATATATATATATATATATATATATTATATATATATATATATATATATATATATATATATATATATATATATATATATATATATATATATATATATATATATATATATATATATAAAGTGATGGAGAGAGAGAGAAACAAAGGAATGACAGAGAGAGGAAGAAAAATGAGAGAGAGAGAGAGACATACAGACAGACAGACGGACAGACAGAGGGAGAGACGTGAACACGAACACGTAGTCAGAATGTGCGATCTTGAGTTTTAATTTATTCGCTGAATTGAACTTCCCAATCAATTGAATTAGCGTATAACTGGTTGCAAACACCGCAAAAATGTGTGATTAAAGCGTGATTACATATACATCATATGTATAGATAAATATGTGTGTGTGTGTGTATTTGTGCGTAAACGTGTGGTTGAGCGTACGTGTGCGTGAGTATGTGTGTGTTTGTTTGTGCGTGAGTGTGTGTGCTTGTTTGGGATCTCCTACTTATGTGCAAGTCCACATGTGACTCCTGAAACGATATCACTGTACAATTGTTTGTAATTTAGTGAACAATAGGAAGACGTGTGCAAAATAAAACACGAGACATGTTGTACACATTGTTATGAATACAGCTTTTGACAGCCTTCTTTCGCAGGGTTATTTACAACCGTCTGCATCCGTAATATTATGATATAATATCGAATATAAAGCAGTATTTATTACGCCAAATATCTATTCGTATAATATTTATTTCCAATAAGTAACGAAGCATAACCTATCTTTGTTTTACAGAAATGCTTGTCGTTTTTGATAAATATAAAAGATCGTTTTAAAACATATTTATGCCTAATAATTTTTCAGTTATTAGGCATAAATATATTAGATAGGGAAACACCAATAGTCATATAAGTGAAACGCATTACTTTCTGTTAGAGAGAAGTACAAAGACTTTTAACCATGTATTGTGTTCAACGCTGTATATCAAGAGGTAATATCTGTAAATCCTGCATTATATATTTTTCAGCACACACACACACACACACACACATACACACACACACACACACACATACACACACACACACACACACACAAACACACACACAAGATATTACATAATCACAAACTAATAAGACAATCAAATATTCCTGATATTGCAATAGAAACACATTCACACTATTAGTTAAGTAGACTTAATTAATATATTTGTAGCTTTCTGTGTATGTATGCATACGTATTATATATATACACACACAGGCACACACATATATATATATATGATAGAAATTTTATGTATACATATATATTTTATGTATATAAATATGTATGTGTATATGCGTGCACGTATATATACATATATATATATATATATATATATAGATATATATATATATATATATATATATATATATATATATATATATATATGTGTGTGTGTGTGTGTGTGTGTGTGTGTGTGTGTGTGTGTGTGTGCGCGCGCGTGCGGAGGCGCAATGGCCCAATGGTTAGAGCACCGTTCGGAGGATCGCAATTTCAATTCTCAGATCGGGCGTTGTGTGTGTTTATTGAGCAAAACACCTAAAGCTCCACTGTTTTACTTTTTCGTTCCAACTTTCTCTCATTCTTTCTTTCTGTTACTTGAGTAACACTGCGATGGACTGGCGTCCCATCCAGCTGGGGGGAACACATACGCCATACGAACCGGGAAACCGGGCCCATGAACCTGGCTACGCTTTCATAGAGTGAAAATATATATATATACATTATTGAAAAATACCTTCTCTAGTTATATGAAGTCGATAAATTATTATTAAAGTGAAGGTGTGTTTAACAATTAACCTGTACCCCTGATGAGATAAGGGAAATTCAGCAGTATCTTCAATGAAAATTTCGCATTTAGAATTAATGCAGACATAGAAGTAGCTTATTTATTATTAATTACGATGATATAAACTATTTACATGTTTTGGGAATACTGAAAAAAATTTGTCGTAATTGCTTTACGATTATTGTTGAATGCAGTTCGTCATAATATTTTCCCATCATTTATATCCTTGTATTATCCTCATTCTTTTTCATAGTCTGTCATAGCACAAACCATATACAGTATATAGTAATTATATATATATACTGAATTTATATATATACCCTTATAGGGCTATTTTTTGCTGGAAATTAATACATTTGTATTGAAATATTTTTCATTGATAACTTCTTCACTGTTCTCAGTTCTGTTAACGGCTGGGCGTTCGGGCGAGTATACTTGGCATTGATGTGGCAACATTTGAAATAATGTCTAGGTAAATGCAGCTGATGAAGACTGATCAGATTTACGTTGTGAAACGTATTTGAAGAGTCTGAAACCGGTCCTGCATTATCCTTAATCTGGGTTGTCCATTTTCGAATGTTCTTCCTACAGGTAAGACAAAAATTTTCATGTTTGCAAAAAGTTTTGCCAGTATTTTTGCCAGTATATACGCAGTGAAGCTATACAATAGCGTCGTATTTATATCGATTGCTAATTTCCAGTAAATATCGGTGCCTTGTTGTACCACTCTTCTGAATATATATATATATATATATATATATATATATATATATATATATATATATATATATATATATATATATATATATATATATATATATATATATATATATATATATATGTACATACTATATGTAAATACATACATATGTATATATGTATATGCATGTGTGTGTACACAAACACACACACACACACACACACACATATATATATATATATATATATATATATATATATGCTCTAATGATTATAATACATAGTTTTGAATATCTGGCTTTATACTCTATTTTATTGCCGGAAAACATCATAAGACATGTTATATTAGCGATTTTGTTATATACCGCATTATATAATGGATAATACGTACAGCATCAAACACTGAAATACGCAAAAAATGTCTGGTGTGTTTTCAACCATTACATTTGTATGCAACGAAATTTCTCCATTTTAACAGTTTTACTAAATAGGAAACGAAGTTTGTATCGAATTGAACATAGAACATTCAGTTAATAAAAAAAGGAAGCAATAAAAGAAATTTGTAAAATACATGAAATTACTGTGTAATAATAAGCAAGTTTTGAATGAGACATAATATATCCATTAAAATTGTCACTGCATATTGCGTCAACTATCATATTAAAAACTATGTATCAGATATCGCAAGATGCTTGGCAAAAGATGTCATAGAAATGGCTGAAATGAAAGGAAAAACTGTAAATATTGCATATGCAATCATATGACTTTCATGCGTTATATCAAGCATAAAACTCTAAAGTTTACTTCGTATATTCCACGAAATTATATCACAAGCAGCAAATACCAACTTAGAAATACCGCAATATATAGATAAGCGATATTATATTGTTCGTTCAAAATAATATCATGCAAAATTTAATCTAACGTGGATTCCTGAGGTACGTTATATGTTATCACATATATTGAAAACAGCTGCCATCAGACAATCTGGCATACATTGTATCAAACATCGGTAATTTTATAACTTAAAGTAAAATCATAAACCGGATACATATTAAAAAATACTTTCTCATACACAATGAGAAGGCTGAAAATGTTTCAATGAAACAAAATAAATAAATAAAACAGAAAACAAAAGAAAAATGAAGCTTTCAATACAATTGTCGTCCGCGCAAAACACTTTCCATGCAGTCTATTACCCCTACACGAAACCAGCTAAAATATAACACATTCAAGTATTATATTCTAGAGTATACAATTTAGTATCTCGAAGCAAATGATTTCTTTAAAAATATGAAACATTTCGATTCAGTAGTTTTCAACTGAACTATTGACCCTTCTAAATCTATTGCTATCTATCAGATAAAGCTTTACCATGTTCTGAGAGCATTTGTATTAAACCATCGGACACATCTTCTATAAAGTTTGCAAGAAATTAGGTATCTTTGTATTCAAGAAATTATACGTAGAAACAAGCCCAAGGCAAGCTGGTGGTGCAGTTTTTGTTTACATAAGTCCAAATGAAGTTATAATACTAGGAACCTGACAGTTATGAGACTGAGAGAACATTTTAGATAGAATGTGCAGAAGTTATTTCCTTTCAAACTAATGATTCGTCTGCAAACGTCAGATACCACTTGTTTCCAGGCACACAGTATTTAGAAACATGAACTTGAAATAAATCCAATATCTAACCTTGGTTTCCCTGCAGTTATATAAGCTCAAAGGTATGGACAGTACGCACAATGACGGGGCCCCAGTATGGTAAAAGGATAAAAGAATAAAAGAATAAATCTTTCTTTCAGCAACAACAACTAAGCTATGTTACTGAAAAGCAAGGAAGTACGCTGATGAAAAGATGTAATAATAATTTTCTAGGATAGTATATTAATAAAGTACGAGTAACATTTTAACTATCAACTGTGGTATCCACAATATATATATATATATATATATATATATATATATATATATATATATATGAATCTTTAGAGAGCTAACAGAGAAGACCAATTCTTATAAAATGCAAGATTCGCTTAAATACGACTAAGCAATAAATTGTTATTGCGAAGTGCACTGCGTGAATCGGGTTTCTAGTTTAATAACAACACTGTTCGGAAAGATGTCAATATCAAGGTATAACTTGCACATATGAAATACACTGAAATTTATTAGAAGAAAGGTGTGCCATGTGTTCTACTTTCAAATTCCCCAAGATACAATTTCCACGATCATATATAAGACACCGCTACATTGAATTGCTTTGGGTAACCTTATTTCCTGCGCACAACCGAAAGTGCGTCGCACTGTAAAATCTGGAACCCAATGAATTTAACAAAAACACTAAGTAAAGTATGTCGTCAAATGTTCTTATATTAAGTTAACGTTTTCTAAGTCAAATCCACGAAATACAAGAGCAGCAGAAAAAATATTTTCATAGCACTCTGGCCTTAATCACCTTAATGCACAATTTCCTAAACAACAATCTGAGATTAGGTGCAGATTCCCAGAAGCATATAGCAATGTTTGTTTTTAACCATTTTGCGATATTCAAAATCAAGTAGGTTTACGAAATTGGTATATACATTTGGCTATTTAGTGCAAGTGCACATTGCGCAAACAATGTATATCCTTCGAAGTTGTCTCATAAGTAAACGAAGTCAGGAATCTCGTTAACGTGGTGACACAACATCGGACACATTGTACTTAAAGACATTAATATAAGAACTGATACTGCAAATACAGACTGTGTATTTGAATTTGACCAAAAATAGGTTGAGTATTCAACTTCGTTACTCTATGCCGACATAATTATTAAGATATGTGTTCTAACAGAATTCCTAAGAAATATCAAATTGGAATTGCTTTAATTTATTAATCGGGGTAATTTCTCACTGTCTATTTTTTACTGATATATGTTTAATTTCTTACTGATTATGTTAAAAAATCTATTTATCGGAGAGAATGAACTAAAGACTGACAAATATCGTTTGAAGTACCCTCGATCAGATTCAAACCGATGAAGCAAGTCAGATTTGACTATTCGGACCTGAACAATATTTTTATAAATTGATATAAACATGGATCCTTGATGCGAAAATTCCTTTATCTCAAAACGTGATATCTCAAACATTGCAGATACTTCTAATCTAAAACAATTTGTAAGATATGGGCTCAGCAGTTTTAGAGTATATGATAGATGTGTTATGAAAATCATATCTAATAACAAAAGCTGCGGCAGAAATGCTTTAGCTTTGATCTATGAATGTTTAGACAATTGGAGCAAGATTGTAACTTGATACAAAAGGTTATCCTTTTAGGATTTTTATAGTGTTCATTGGGATATTTAGACCAGAGAGGTGTTTATCCCCATGTACTACATCTATTTCGCTATGTTTAATAACGTTGATAGTTTGGTCTGTGAAAAAATATGAAAAACCATGCTGGTCATCTGTCTCAAAAGTTTGGTAAGAAAAGTTGCTGTGAAGCATTTGACGGCGGGATGTATTTATGAGGGTTCCTATTACTTCACTAGGTCTAGAAACAGAATGACCTCTAGTAAACTCTGTAACATAGCAAAACACTTAAGCATTGCCTAAGGCGGTAAGATATTTATCAATAGTAACTACATGGTTTCCAGTGAAGTAAACATAATGAGATTGAAGTATCTTCGTCAAACACATTGAGGAGATGACAGATACGAATAAAAACTCTGCGGCATTTTATCGACTCCGGCTCCTAGAGATATCAGATGTGTTTAAGGAGCCGTTATAATTTGAATCACAACCATTGTATATAGCAACAGATGGTGTGAATGTGGTTTACGAATGAAACAAAAATAATTGTGGTACTATTTTAAAAGGAATTTTCCTTTAACGCTGAAATCACGAACCTCATACATTGAATAATCTAAAGATAGCGGTGAAATAGATTTAAATTGAAAAGTAGAAATTCTTTTTTAGCTACTTGAATGCCAGTTTGAGTTGATTATGTATTCCACAAAGCAGTTTGTCATTATAAACTATTTATTTAAATCTAGCTAATTAGCACCGAATACCTCTTGAAAAATTAAGATCATTGTCAGCTGCTCTCTATCAACTGGTTGCGATAAAAGAAAATGACACAAATTATGTTTGAAAAGTATAATTATAATTGACAACTTCTAAGAGGATGGAATCTTTTAATCGATTTTACAGGCGTGGGGGATTTCAAATATTTGTTTATTTTCTATATTAGATTACTTTGTCTTTAGCAGAGAGATGTTTTCATATTCGTGGGCTAAATTAAAAATGATCGCATCACGTCGTTAATGTATACCTCACGCACAGAACCAAATACTATATAAAGAAAAATCACCTCACGAAATGATTTCTGTGGCATCTTGCTCTTTAATCTATGGTGCTTCGTGCACTTTTCACTTCACAATGAACACATTATTTTAAATGCAAACAATATTATGTGAAAATTGTGGCATTCATGCATCTGCATAAATGCGTACAAGTAATTCTAGCATTTGACCAAAACTAATGATATCTGCTCAATGTATGTTTGATGTAGTGCAATGAAACAATTCACCATTTCTGGCTTTAATAGGTTGTTATGCATACAGGGGTTTTCGGTGTAATAAAAATGATTCAGTGTGATTTTAGATAAATCGGTATACTTAAAGTTTTAATTATGAAAGTAAAGAATATTAATTGATCAAATTCATAGTCATTGAAATTCTTTTATTTTGCGCATAAATAATAAATGTGACGGTATTAAACTGCACGAACTTTGATCTTTGAAACTAATTTTTTATATAATATTTATCTTTTTTACTATGATATATTCAGTATATTTTCTACAAAATGTGATGCAGATACAAGAAAAGTAAATAATAGCTCTCTATCCGAAGTATGAAATTGTTCCTACAGAAAAATTCTTTCATTCTAGTTGGATATCAAGCGGACTATCATTAGTTTTTGAAAACATGCACTGTTTCAACAACAGAATGCTGAAACAGAACAAGAACAAAATAATAATAATAATTCAGTTCTATTTTTTAAAATTTACATTAGCAGAGTTCCAACAATTTTAAGTCAGTGTACTGTGCAAATGATATCCAGCATAGAAGTGCGGAATTTAATATCTATGAACAATATTTAAATGTGTTTCACGTGAAATTCCGACGGAATTCGTATGATAATATTTTCTACTGAGCAAGAATGCTTTATATTCATTGGATACGATGTTAGTTTTGACAAAAAATCATGGACATATCGTTTATATCGTTTGGCAACAATGTGTCTGCTGTTGAAGCGAACTACATGTTAGAACCGAGTGAACACTTTAATGACGAGTGGACTTTCATAAATGATGAGTTTGAAACTCCATTGCAAAGACTGCTCCTGTATGAGAGTGAAAGATTTGATTCATCCTCAAATGTAATGCGTTCACATGATTCTTATGTGTTATTCTGAGATTTCGCTGTTTGCTGCAAAGATTTAAGGACAGCTCTTCCCACTGATGTTAAATTTCTCCTTTTTTTTCACATTATAACAGTGCTCACGGATACAGGCATATAAAATTAGGCACTCACAAATACATATCCATACAGTTATAAAATGTTGGGGTTTCTATTCATTGTATGTTTGGCAAGAAATTAACATAATAAACTGCTTTCCCACATTTGCTTATGAAAATATACGTAACATAAACATTCACATTCCATCAGGGTCGAGTTTGTCTTTCATCATTTCTGGGTCGATAAAATAAGAACGAGTCGAGCAACGACGCCGATGTAATCGACTTACTCTTCTACCGAAATTGCTGTGCCAAATTTTGATATCAATTAACTGAAATGATATGTAATGTACTGAATTTTGAAAATATGGGTTTTTACGAACGTATTTTAATGTAAAACTACAGAAAAAGTCAAAATAAATTCTGATTATATTAAATGGGATGTAAGATGCAACATTTGAGCACATTAGAGATGTGAAAATGGTGGAGGAACTTCATAAACATGATGACTAATATCTATTCGACAAATGCAAATTGCTAGATAAGCACCTATTATGCAACTGGAAAACATCACCTTCAATCGAAGCAACTACATAAATACACTTGCACTCGATATTGACTCATCTAAGAGATATGGAATTTTGTCGTTCTAGATTTCCTTCTGCTATCACTCCAATATATTGATTTTTCTTCCTTGAATTATTGTTACACAAGACCAAGTCCCATTTTTCCCTGCCAAGAAATGAAGAATTACCTCCTGTGATAACACGTAACAATTCTGTCTCTGCTCGGTGTCAAACTTTTTACAATATTACTGTTACAGTTAAGCGCTGGTAGGATCTCTACTGCAACTAACAAAATGCCTTACCAGCATTTGTTCCGGTTTTCCTTTCTGAGTTCAAATTTCATAGGGGTCATCTTTTCCTTTCATATTTCTGAGCTCGATGAAATAAATACCAGTGGAACACTGGGGTCGATGTAACGCACAACACCGAAACCCGAAATTAGAGGTCTTGTGCCAAAGTTTAAATCCAATACTGCTATTAAATTCAAGAGTAAATAATTCAGACAGAATATTAATCTTCACGGATCTGTAGTTTAGAGAAACAATTATCTTTCTAAATATTGATTATAACATCGTGAAGATAAAATGAACCTGAAGTGAGAGATGTCGAATCAAATTATGATCGACATGTTAACGTGCTTTTATTTAAGTTTAGCAATACTCCTATCGACATCACTCGGCATGTTGTATATACTGTAATAATTTTAGTATTATTTATTAAGCATCATACAATACACACGCACGCACGCGTCCTCGCACGTGCACTTACATTCGCGCCCACATATATATACAGTTAGGCAAATATATACACATTATTATGTCCACATATTTAAATACATGAAAATATGTACACGTGCGTATATATATACAGATATCTGAATATATGCAGAGATATTTGAAGGCGCGTGTCCTAGTGGTTAAGATATTCAGCTCACGATCATAATGTCGTGAGTTCAAATTCCGGCGACACGTTCTGTGCTTGAGCAAGACACCTTACTTAACGTTGCTCCAGTTCCCTCAACTAGCAAAAATGTGTTGTACCTGTATTTCAAATGGCCGGCCTTGTCACTTTCTGTGTCACGCTGAATGTCCCTGAGAACTACGTTATGGGTACACGCGTCTGTGGAGTGCTGAGCCACTTGCACGTTAATTTCAAAAACAGGGTGTTCCGTTTATCGAACCGCCTGGAACACTCGACGTCGTAACCGACGGATTGCTACTTCTATTTTTTTAAACATATATCTATATTCAGATATAAACAGGTATGTGTAAAGATATAGACACATGCGAAGAATATATCTATCTATCTGTCTGTCTGTCTATCTATCTATCTATCTATCTATCTATCTATCTATCTATCTATCTATCTATCTATCTATCTGTCTGTCTGTCAGTCTACATAGATATGTCATGGTGCGTATGTTTATATATATATATATATATATATATATATATATATATATATATATATATATATATATATATATATATATATATATATATGTAATCATGTGTATATATAGATGTGCACATACAGGCGAAGAGGGAATGCGAGTGAGAAGAGAGATGGAAAATAAGCAGCGAGGAAACTTTAAGCATTCTAACTTAATCAACTTAATCAACTAACTCAAATACGACCTTAATTCCAATATATATGACAATTATTAGATTTCTTCAAACATATTCCGGTAACAGCTATTATTGCAGAACGGATACCGACGTCTGATATTTATTTATTGATTCCTTAAGTATTAACATCTGACAATTTAGTGATTATCTCCCGCCAGTATCTTACGTAAATTAATAAACTCAGTGGGCAAGAATTTGATGACTTTAGACAGTATAAAGAGGATTATCAGTCGTATTATTCACTCTGATCTTGTCTAAAATGCTTGTATCAAATTTAGGTGCACATACGTACATGGGGAAAATTACAATATTCGGCTTCATTTGTGCACTTAACTTACAATTTATGGTGGCAGCAGAAGGTGACTGGAATGAAACGGTGGGAATAAATTAAGGTATGAAATAAGAGACAAAAATGAAACTATTTCTGAAAATATCTTAGATTCTAAGCGTATTGTACAGATAGTATTAAGAGAATTCAGTAGGAATCAATGGAATGATTGTAACTTGTATCATTATATAATAAGACACTGACCAAAATAGTCCACTGTATTACTGTTAGTCGACACTAACAGATGATATCTTTTAATGATTTCCTGACATTGCAAAATGCTAATGTGTTTTTCCCCTGTAGGACAATTGTTTTCTCGTTGGTTATATGAAACCAGGCTGGCTTTGTTGTATACTGTATGACTGTTTATGTATCTGAGGCGCTTTTTGTCTCAAAAATTTGACCACAGATTTGTGGGTAACAAAAATACCACGTTAGCGAGTATAAAGAAATATATTGAGTCAAAATAAATATTAAAATCAACGTTTACTTGTAAGGTCACATTGACAAGCCAATTTCGACTTCTCGATATAAATAATATGAAACAATTTCAACTGATTTTAATACCAAAATAGCGGGACTTCATATGAAATTAAGCATTTTTACTACCTGAGGAAATCATGCGTATTCTCAGATGTGACTAGGTTCGATGATTTATAATTACATTAATCACAACATTTTCTCATTCAAATGTTTTCATTTAAATAAATAAAAATAAACAAAAGTAAGTCCTATATTAATTTCAATCATTGCTGTGCGATGTCTTACGACACCGCATATTTAAAACAAATCGTCTTTTATTATTAATTTAAACATATTTTATTCATGGAACAAATTAAATCAGCCTCAATTAACCCTCGTCATCAAATATTTATCCTAAAATCTAACATATCTCCTACTGGGTGAAGCGAAAGCGGACACACATACGTAATAATTAAAAAAATGACATAACCCACATCTTCACTTAATATAAATATTGTTTACACCTGGTAATTTATCAATTTCCATTTATGGAAGGGTTAAATCACATTTTCACGTAAGCGAACGCAAAATGACGTATTTTTTTATACGTATGAAAACAGATGAGGATAAATAAATACACACATAGTTTCTATCTATCTATCTATGTCTCTCACTCTCTCTCTTTCTCTCTCTCTCGTTCTCTCTCTCTCTCTTTCTCTCTCTCTCGTTCTCTCTCTCTCTCTTTCTCTCTCTCTCTCTATGTCTTTTTCTCGCTCTCTCTCTATATATATACATGTAGTTGAAATTTACAGAAAAACAAAAGTCGAAGACAGGTAAATAAACAACAAGCATGTATGTATATATATATATGTATATATATATATATATATATATAACATTTCTGCGCAGACTCAGTCTTTGTTACCGAATTTCTCTCAAGATAGAATAGGCAAGCCAGTGTTACAATAGCAGTGTCAGGAGAAAGAGGACTATCAGCTTGATATTACCGAGAACGATGAGAGACAGTTGTGAACTGTCTAACTATTTAAGTATCTATGTACCTAAATATAAAATTATGATCTTCGTATTTCAGTCGCTTTTCTTGTTCGATATGTGGTGTTTCTTGAGGGTCTCATTTCGTTTGTCGTATTTGTTGCTGTTACTTTCACTGTGGGTTTATTTGTTCCTTCATTCTTGCTACCGATTCTGTTTGAAAGAATATGTCATCTTTTACATGGTATTGTACTCTTTCGTAATGTTGCTTGCGTTAAATCTTCAGGTTAAATCTATTATCGTCAGTCCGTCGTGCCTTGCTACAGTTCATGTCTGACCAGACTGGAATAGTGCTCACCCTCATTCTGTGGGTTGATCAGGTACTCCAGTCTGGTGAATTTGTTGTCAAGCACCTGGAGAGTGGAAACTTGTCATGCCGTGACTGATGATGTGATGGCATGCATTGAGGTTGCAAAATCTCCAGAGTTTCCTTGACAGTAAGCAGGACACGCTTTAGCGCAACTCGTTTCTTTGGAAGAGCTGTGGTCTTGGATCATGCTGAAATCGATCGTAGATTAAACTGCCTGGCACACTGAATGCCACCAGGTGCTCACAAACCTCCACAGGTCAGACAATGCAGTCAGTGGAAGTTCCGTTTTAGTGTTCTGTACAGTTAAATTGACCGGCAAAAGTGACGACGTTTTAGGGTAGACTCAAGATACTGAATACAATCAACTGGCTGCTTTGTTCCGACGACTTTCGGTATGGGGCCTTAATATCTCTGGGCTAACATTGATAACGGGAGTAAGGGCAGGGCATTGCCGATTCAAGATAAACTTTACAGACATGGTAGTGTCGTCTACCAGACTGGCCTGAATGTGCACTGAGTAATCCTTCATTTCCGGGCATCACGTATAGGAGGTGTCCGCTATCGACTAGGTCTACTGTGAAGATAATACCGCTCCTTGCATTTCGCCGGCAAGTACAAGCAATGTTTGTTTGTCTGGTGGCCTTAGTAAAGAAGATTGCGTGTTGGCCAGATCGAAAGATCTGAATACTGAATAACTCTCTATATGCTCAAGTGTGCATCAATTTTAAACTTGCACTTGCATAGATAAGTAAGGGTAGAGAGAGAAGTGCTGCCTTGTAGCATGTTTATTAAAATGTGCGAAATTGCGATAATGATGCTATTTGTGAACGGCCAAGCACGGGCTTAAAGTTTGAGAGAGAATCATGAGCAAAGCCACTCCTGCGCCTATAAATTAATGATGGTGTGGCATATTTATGCATATATATTTCAACTTTAATTTTAGCAGTATCATTTAGTATGGAAATGAGTAATTATAAAAAAGGACCTTATGCTTACTGTTTTTAGAGCTGGTGGGGGGAATTGGGTAATTCAGTGTTTATTTGATTTCTACGGTACTAAAGTTATTTCATTTTTTAGAAAATTTTTTTCTTATATATTTTTGATAATGTATATTATAAATAATTAATGCAATCTAATTTATAATATTATTTGCTATTTGAATCCAAATGATATAATACTTTAAATATATTATTTTGCTTTTTACCCAAAGAAGAATAGCATATTGTTATTGTAACACGTATTCTTTTAATAATATGAAAGAATGAAAGGGAAATTTCTTATTTAGCCATGCTTTTTTTTTTTTAATTGTTCCTGGTAGTTAAAAAAAAATAATGCGTTAAGATATATTTAGATTAAATACTTAATGGAAAACAAATATATTTTATGACCTTTATATTTGTTTACTTTTTATTTATATCTTTGTTTTTGTTCTTTAATTATTGACGCTGACGCTTGAATTCAAATATATTCACATTCAGTGTTTTCTTGGACCTGTGAATCCTAATACATAAAAAAAGTACACTGAGGAGATTCTTGTCCGCAGACAATGGATTTATATAATTTTATTATGGGTAAGAATAAAAAGAATTGTATGTGATTTATATTTAATATTTAGTACTTATTACATTACGTTATATTGTTATAAGAATATAATATAACGTAGTATTATGTTAATAAATATTAAATATAAAATTTTGAATTGGCAATTGGCAATTGCTATATATATATATATATATATATATATATATATATATATATCCATCTTCTAGTCGTTTTTGTATATTTAATATATAACCATGTAAATTCTTACGTATATATGTGTGTGTGTGTGTGTCTGTGTGTGTGTCTGTGTGTGTGTCTGTGTGTGTGTCTGTGTGAAATTCTCCCTATATGTATATATATAGAGAGAGAGATAAGAGAAAAGTTATAGACACATGCTTCTGCTTAATAACCTGAATCTGATCGACAATTGTTCAACTTGCTCTGCAGTATCCAAAGGAATTTGACTTGGACTTATATAAAACCGAGGAGAAAAGTGTTTTCGTCAATATAAGTTGCATAGCTGAAACAAAAACGAGACTTGAAATTGACGCTGATATGTTAAATATCTTACAATCAAGGTACTTGAAGCTGGTTCATTTCCTAAACTGATTATCAAATTTAGATAAACTTTTGAGTTTTGTGATTATCTCCTATTCTCTAGTAGCCATAATTGCTGTTTGGTAATTATGAAACACCCTCTTGAGGCGCGGAAAAAGTTCAAATGAAGAATTTCTGTTGTAAGATACTTTAGCCTACCGGTATTTGTCTATGTATGCTTGTATGTATTATGTATGCATGTATGTATGTATGTATGTATGTATGTATGTATACACACTAATACAAAGACACACATACACATTTTTATGTATATATGTATGTACACAAGTATATATGTGTGTATGCATGTTTCGAAAGAAAAAAAATATCCTAGTGATACTCATCTCATTTTCCGTCTTAATGGCAACAATTCATCCTTTGAAAACCTGCTATCAATATTTCTATTGTTCACAATTTCCATTATTAAATGAATACAACAATTTCGTGTTTTAAAATTGATAACTGGGCGTGTGATTATAACAAGATTTACTGAATTTTACATTTGAACAATTCATATTTGGTTTGCAATGATATACTTGATGTATTATTTTCCCGTCTTCTACAGCTGATATTTGCTTATAAGGATTTAAGATTTTGGTACAAGTCCGCAAGACTAGTGTGATATGTTGGTTGCGTCGATCCCAGTAATCAACTGGTACATATTTCATCGATCTTGAGAGGATCTAAGGCAAAGTTGACCTCGGAGGAATTTTGATTCAGAACGTGAAGGTGGACAAAATACCGCTAAACTATTTGATCAGCGTGCTAACAATTCAGCCAGCTAACACATCTCAGTGCATGGACTTCGGCATTGCATACTGATTAAAAGACTTTAGAACAGTGGTTCTCAACCAGGGTCCATATGGTCTATGAGGGTTCATATAGGCTTTGTGGGGTGGTCCACACAAAAAAAGAAAATAGAAAATTGATGACCCACAATAGTATTTTAAGGCCTTTCCCCAAATTTTGCTTTAGATGCATATATTGGTATGTATTGCAAACAGCTACGTTTCTTTCTCTAAAACTATATATACTTCAACATACACAAGTTAATGGGTGTAACACAAAATAGGAATTTTCAAAAAAATTTTCTATAAAACTAGTTTTTAAACATCGAATGGCTATGAGGGTACACCAGAATAAAATAGTACCCAAAAGGGTCCATGGAAAAAATATGGTTGAGAACCCTTTGTTTAGAATGTCTAACCTGAGGTCTAGTAATATGTTCAGACTGCGTCTCCACTAATTACGACTTCATTTCTGGAAACGAACATTAATACCTTCCAAGATGGAAGATTGTAACAAGTAATTGAACAGCAATAAGTCATGTCAACTGTTCATCTTTTTTTATATAGGTAGGATTTCACTTCCTTTCTTTCATGCTTAGGAACCTTATTTTATGTACTTTCAAATTGAAGCGCCAAAATCATTCGATAGAATGAAGAGAAAAGTGTGAAGATGTATTTAAAACAAAGTGTTTATGTTAAAGAAACAAAACATTGTACAAAGACATTACGAAATACACACACACACACACACACACACATATATATATATATATATATATATATATATATATATATATATATATATATATATATATATATATATATATATATATATATATATATATATATATATATACACATACATACATACGTTTGTGTGTTTGTGTGTGTGGGGGGGTCCATACCATTCAATATATCAGAGAGCAGGTGTTAAGCTAAAATCTTATTTGTTCAAATTCAGACCTTGTGTGTTATCTTTGCATATTGTTCACTGTGTTTACACCATAAACTTAACACATATGCAGACGTTCTCGAGATTTGACATCGGAAATCCAACTCAGGGCTGTATATTAGATTATTCTCTTAATTAATTTGCATATGTTTTCACTTAATTTCCGTAACCTCACCTGTTTCTCATTTTTCTCTTCGTCTTCTCTTATTTCACCTGTTAGTTTTTTTTATATATTTATGTTTTCCTATTTGTCATCTATCTTTTTACCTTTCTCCTAGTTACACCTGTTCTACCAGCTAATTCTCCTCCAGCATTTTTTCTGCATCCATTTCTTTCATCCTATAATATTGATTTTCCGACCAACTACTTCTCCACCTTTCTTCACCCTAACCTGACTTACCCCTGTATTTTCTTCAGCACGTAGTATATTTGCCGCAAAATGTTTTTTAACTTATATCCGCCGTTTTCACATTTCCGGTCTTTCAAACTTTGTGTGTTCATGCGTGTGTGTATAACTGCATGGTGTCTCATCAATTGGTGAACGCTTTAAACATTATGCTTGTGAATGTCAAAATTAATAATACCTAAAAGATGTTAATGCATGTTAGATTTAAATTTGAGGAGAAGTAGATCTTTGTCTATATAGTTTCCATTTGTTGTTGGGCGGGAATTTCGACTACACTTAATCTCATGCCTATGTCTACTAGCTGATATTGTATTGTAGCAGAATATCGCAGCTGTGCCGATATTTTATTTTATTCGGTGATAACTTAGATAGTACATTTACAATATTCCTGCCAGTAAATTAATCTCTAAGCTTTTCTTCAAATAAACAAAAACCTTCTCTTTTAAACTGTGATTATTTGCTGAGCGAAATTATATCTCTTGCCAGTCAAATGCGTTGTTACACAGTAATTGATACTCGTCAAATGACTCCAATGATACGCAGTTTTAGTAGTCATACCACTTAATTGTGGATGGTATCTCGCTATATTTACTTCCTCAACTGTATTTAACTTCTATTTTAATTGTTCCCTGTGTGTAGGAAAAACGGTAATTACTAAAACAACAATCGTGCTAGTATATACAGGCTTACTCATATCTAATAAGCTATAATGTGGCACTGTCATGCTATTAGCTGTCAGAAGTGAAAGTGCTCACTGCTAGTGAAGTATCTGTCTGTCTGCCTGCCTGTTGCTGGCCTGTCGATTATTTGGCTACTGACAGCTAATACCATGACTGGCCGGAGCGAGCTATATGTCTGTCTGTCTGTCTGTCTCTCTCTATCTATCTATCTATTACTCGAAAGTCCGCGCTAGCTAGTCGTGAGTGGTCGATCCTATTATCTTTAAACTTCAAACTTCATTTGTTTTCTATTTTGATAAATTCTCTCTGTTGAAAATTATATTTTTATATTTTAAATAATTTGCAATTTCAGGAAATATGTTTTTATATTAAATTTGTGTTTTCTAATAAGGTGGACGAGTGATTGATAGATAGATAGATAGTAGATAGATATCAGTAAGTAAGTAAGCCAATAGCTCGCTCCGGCCAGTCATGGTATTAGCTGTCAGTAGCCAAAGAATCGACAGGCCAGCAACAGGCAGGCAGACAGGCAGATACTTCACTAGCAGTGAGCACTTTCACTTCTGACTTAAACAATTTATATCACAAATCACATCCCAAAGACATAACATCAATCAAAACCACAACCAACCACCCACATATCCAAGCAGACCCCACGATCACACCTATAACACTAGGGCCAAATCTAAGATATTTAAATCAGCTAGCCCTACCAAAAGTATAGACAACTGCCCTCCACTCAAACACCTTAATTACAACATGCACAGAACCTCCCCCCCCCAAAAAAAAGCGGTGGCCGCTCCATCCTGTGGTACACCCCCCCATTCTCTCTTAACACTAGGAACCTAGCCAAATCTTTCTTTAAAATACTAGATTCTAACTTCCCACGACAACACAAATACCACTCTATATTCAACAGATCCACTTTAAAATTATCGTATTCTACCACTCCTAACGTTGAATCTATTATAGCAGCTTCTAACAAACATAAACTCTCGCTCTATTACCAAAACCTAAGCAACCGTAACTATGCTAGCACCAGCACCCGACACACACATACACCCAACAAGGACATCAATATACGTTCTTCTAACACTAACGCTCGTACACTGGAACAAAACCACAATGGATCCCAACCCATTAATATTCTAGACAATAACAATACCAATAATAACACTGATAGGACAAATAGCCATAACAATAATTCCACTGATCTAGATTCCTACACATCCCCTAATAACATATCCTCCAATAATAATAACTCAACCACAAGCATACGCAACCCTCTAGCCTCCTACACTTGTAACTGTCGCTCCGGGACTATCTGTCCGCTTCAAACACATTGCGTAAGATACAATGTAATATATAAATGCACCGTCAAAAATCTATTACATAACTCTACTGCCACGTACATTGGTGCAACTATAAACCTTAAACATCGCTACGCAGCCCATATGTACTCTTTTAGATACGACAAACACAGTAAATCTACAACATAAGCCAATCATATTCATCACCTCAAAAACAAAAATACCCAATACACCTTAAAATGGTCCATCTTAGATTCTGGAACTCCATACCAGGGCCAGCGCTCCAACTGCAAGCTTTGCCTAACGGAGGCGTTCCATATTTTAAAATACAATTCTCCCACTCTACTTAATCGATATAACGAAGCGTTTAGCAACTGCAACCACCGCTCTTTTCACACATTTAGGTTCCATCACAATCAAAATTGCACAAACGATCACGCAACATAATCACACAACCCCCCACAGGCAACCTATTCAACCTGGCAAAAACATCTCTCCTCTATCCCCTTTCACATTCTGTCTTCATGACTTGACCTTATTACCGCTCACTTTTCACTTGACTTGGCCATTCTTCAAGTAAACAAGCAAACATCCATCGCAATATGGAATATATGTACCTCTGCTATCTATGCTATATCAACTTTCGCTCCAACATAAATTTCCGGATGATCCACACAAGGATTATTTTGCACGGATTTCTACACGGATATTTACTACTGGAATGAAACTACACTTCAAGTACTGTTCTCTCTTTTTTCAGCACATCACACTCTTTACCACTTCATACTAAAAATATCCGCCTATGGATATAATAATAGATTACTTTATTTTTTTCTGTCTCCGATGAAGGGAAGTACTGGATCTTCCCAGAAACAGCTGTAAGACTCTATCCATAAAATACTTCTCCAACCTTACCTTTGCTCTCTCTATCTTTTTGTTTTTATATATTTACATGTATATATATATATATATATATATATATATATATATATATATATATATATATATATATATATATATATATATATATATATATATATATATATATATATATGTATGTGTGTGTGTGTGCTGTATATAATATATATACGGAGTTTGATCAATAAGTGTCCAGACTGTTGCAATCCTAATGAACCTAAAGCAAGCAAGCAGAATCAAGCTGCTTAGTAAAGATTGACCTTGACATTTGCTGTGCATGATCACTAAGTTTAAACGTCCTAGCTTACTTCCGCTGTTTACAACAGTACTTGGAAGGAAAATATGTAGCGGGTGATCATCGCATTGACACAGAAATGCTTGAAGGGATGGTAAGTGTGTAGTGTTTGATCGTCGATTGGACCATGACATAGAATGTTGAGCAGAGAATTGGCATAACATTTTGCCAAAATCTTGGTGATACCTACTCAGAAGCCTACAAAAAGTTTTCAAAGTTTACATTGTTCTCGAAACAATCAAGGGGATATTGTGCAACTGAAACTCGAATGTCTTTTTAGTCAGCTGAAATCAGTTTTGGCACAAACGCGTCTCATACACAAATCTTTAGTAATAATGGATTGAACTGAACCGTACCTAATCTGCACATCCTCTGTTAACTCACGGATGGTGATTCGACGACATCTCCTCACAGCTCCACGCATATCTGCGATGTTTTTCTCACTTCTACTGGTTGAAAGTCTCCCAGAACCATTGTCAATATCGACATATATATATATATTTACATATATGCGGAAGTAAGCCAGAATATTGAAACTTAGAACGCATGCACAACAGAGTTCAAGTTCAATCTATGTTAAGCGGTTTCACTTTGCGTGCTTTAGTAATAGTCCGAATACTTATTGATCAGACCACCTACACACACACATACATACATGTGTGCAGAATTAAGGTTAGTTGAAAGATGTCTGTGGCATATTTCCACCGCTAAAAGGCTGTAGTTACTGTGGAGAATATATCTTTCTTATGGTAAAAATGTGTGAAGACACCCGATTCGTTCAGTGTCGTCATCTATTAGGAATCCCAGGCTTCGATGCTTCAATATTCTTGGCTCCCGTCAATGAGATGTAGTTAAGAGAGGTAACTACAATGTATTTCTCTTTTAGCAGTTGAAATATGTCACAAACATATTTCAAGTTCGTTCAGAGTTAACACTCTTAGGTACATCTCATTGAGATGAACCAAGAAGCTTGAAACATCGATGTCTGTGCCGCCTAACAGATAGTAGCGCTGAACGAATCGAGAGTTTTCACACCCTTTTACCATAAGGGTGATATATTCTCCACGGTAACTGTAGCGTTTTAACATTTGAAATATGTCAAGAAGGTAATTACTTTAACTAGCCGAAATTCTACTTGTGTGTGAACACTGCTTAGCGCTATTTCGATATATATATATATATATATATATATATATATACGCACACAAACTCACACGTACACACAGACATACACACACAAGTTCGCCTATATATGTATATGATTTCCTGTTCTCTTTTAACAGGAAAAGCTCTCACGAGAGTGCTTTGGATGACCAACATTTTATGCATTACATAGGAAACAACATAAAATACTTGAGTGGCATAAATTGTAATTATAATAGCTTTTGCTAATATTGCATTTCTGGAGCCAAAGTGATGATTAATTACATTTTCTCATCACAGCTCTAGTATGAGTTTACTAAATCACATTTTAACAAACTAGATCATAGTAGCATATAGCACTATACAGAGAGTTACATATACACATTTATCAAGCGTTTATGTATATGAGTGAATGCAATATGTCGTAGTCATTACATAGACTTAAACAGTTCTTTGAGCAAGTTTTCGAGAAATATCATACAATTCTTTGAAATCTATGCGCGAACGACCACATCCCATACCTTTACATGTTAAATATTCGAATAACATATTTTGCAATTACATCGGTTCTGTTTATAATGACAGATATTAATACGAGCAAATAAATATTTCGTAATATATGTTTTATTCTCATCAATTGGTATGAGGTTATATTTCACATAAATCAATTAATGGCAATGTGCTTTGTTAAGCTTTATTTCTCTGGTCATAAGGCCATTCTGACGAGGGACATGAAACAATGAATGATTCTGCCATTTAAGATCCATATTAATATATTTGGATGTTGTCCAATAATTCACATTGCTTTTATAAGGTGCTTTCTTTTATGTTCTTTGCTTGTGTTTATCTACGTATTATTCGTATATATTTGTCCAATATGATTATTGTTCCATTTCATTCATAACCTTAATTGTATTACGTTTACATTATTGAATATATTTTCAATTTTATCTATTGATGCAATCCTATGAGTATTAGATCTGTTTCAGTTATTACTAGGTATTGTTATATTGGTATGTCTTTGGGGGAAATATTTGGTTTTATTACAGATAACAGAATCAAATAAAGTATTTCCATTTGGGCACAGCG
>NC_142939.1:30195192-30205192 GCF_046866305.1 Octopus bimaculoides
CTTCTTACAAAACTGAAGCTTGATATAATACATTGAATTGTTGGAAATGATGGAAACATTTTGAGAAGATTCTTCCAGTTGAAGTATGATGAATGCTGCTTAGTTCATCAGATCTTTACTACTAGATCAATTGTAATAATAATGCATTTATAATTTACATCATTCTGCGTATGTAGATATGAAAAAAAAAAATTATGTGAAATTTACGTAATAATGCTCTGCGGTGTTACAAAACAGATGAATTGCTTATTATTTCGAACAATTTTCTATGTGGCAAAACAGGATACCACGTGAATATCTGATAGTAAATGAGACCTTATAACATAACTATTTGAAACATTCATGACCACAACATCTAAAAAGATCTGAAATACTACGAGTGTTTATCTACACAACTAAGTTATGTAGATAAATAAGTTCGCAATGTATGACATATGTGTGCGTGTAAGTGTGTTGGCATATATATATATATATATATATATATATATATATATATATATATATATATATATATATATATATATATATATATATATATAAATACACACATGCATAGACGCACACACACGGCTACATGATAAGAACTTAACTTCTCAACCAAATGCTTCCACGTGGTGCCATGAGAGACTATCTTCTACATTAGCCAGGGGACAGGAATAGATTTGGCAGACTCAAACAGAAAGAAGCTCGTTGTATACGTATGTATATTCTTTTATTCCTTTATTCGTTTCAGTAATTTCACTGCGGCCATGCTGGAGCGCCGCCTTTAGTCGAACAAATCAACCCCAGACCGAAGGTCCAAGACCGGAGGGCCAAGACCGAAGGGAGACAATCATTTATCTTCATTCTTGCGTTGCTGACTGCAAGATGGCAACACGGCCGAAGATCGATGGATAATGGCAAAGAGAAATTATCAGCTAGCGTTTTATCCTTAAAAACGCGGCTTTTCTCCCCACCCTATTTTTCAAGAGATCTCAGTCCAGCAGTGCCTGGGGTCTGAAGATACGTCGTAAGACTAAACCCCTCATGAGCGAGAAACCCGAGGCAATCACAAAAACCGGCCTACCCCACTATGATATATATATATATATATATATATATATATATATATATACATGTGTGTGTGTGTGTGTGTGTGTGTGTGCGTGTGTGAGTGTGTGTGTGTATGTGAGTGTGTGAGTGTGAGTGTAACTTAGATAACTTTGATTGGTTTCGACCATTATCAGCCCAGGCCATGACTAATTCAATGGTACCACTTGGAAAAGTTTTTGAGTTAATTATATTTCGGGACACCATGGACCACTCAGACAGAGAGTTGTTGGTTGAGACGTATCCAGCTGTAAGTGGCTTATCCGGTATTTCCTGGAGGAATTCGTCCAGGCACCATTTGAAAGTTGTGCGGTTTTTTCCTACTTTAATTTCTTTCGGGATAACATTCAAAAGAGCAGGGACATTTGTAGTAAAGATATTGTGTCGCAACGTTCTTCTGTGATGTGATCTCGACCTTTGTGAGGGATGCATTGCGCGGGGGGGGGGGCTAGTCTTGAGTGAATTGAAAACATAATACTGATATCATTTGGATAATATTGGTGGAATATTTTCCACATGGTGCAAATAATGTGTCGCTCATGGCGGCGTTGCAGAGAATAGAGTTTTAGCTGCTTAAGTAGAGCCCAATAATCAAGTCCCATCATGCCATTTATTTTTTTAGTGGTTGATCTTTGTGACGCTTCCCTCTTCGTCATGTCTTGTTTTTTTTTTATTTTTTTTTTTGTAGGGGGACCACAATGGGCAGCAGCACTCTAGCTGGGGCCTAGCGAATGTGAAGAAGAGGCTTAATACGCACACACACACACACACACGCACACACACACACACACACACACACACACACACACAATTATATATATGCATGTATGTATACATTTCCATGGTTGAGTATACTTGTATTTATATGTAAGTATGTGTATATATTCATGTACGAAATATATCTGTCTTAATAACTATATATACGTGTATGTTCGTCTATATATGTACGTGTGTATATATTTATGTATGTATTTGTATGTATGTTCTTATATCTGTGCATGTATGTATATGTATGTCTATATATGTTTGATTATGTCTTATGTCCATCTGTGTTTTGTTCGTGTCGGATTTAATCATTTTATTTCTCTATTCTATCATCTATGAATACACATCTTGCCACTCCCCATATACCTTTCATCATGGCGCACGACCCCCCCCCCCACCCACACACAGAGGCCACACAAATTCTTCCTCATTTCTCTTGCCAAACTGTCCTCTTTCATCAAATTCCTTTCATCTTCAAAAGTGTTAATGACCTTGGTAAACGTTTTTGTTTACGCCTTCTCCACGCTTCCTTATCCTCCCATCTCTCTTCTCTTTATCTTATTTTCGTTTTATGTGTCTGTGTATGTGTGTGCATGCGCGTGCATGTGTGCGTGTGTCTCTATATGTACAGACATACATATATATAAATATTTGTATATATATATGCGTACGATGTATATGTGTGTGTGTGTGTATGTATATATATATATGTGTGTGTGTCTGTGTATATGTATGTGTGTGAATATATATGTATGTGGGTATGTGTGTATGCGTGTATGTGTATAAGAGACGGGTATTTGTTTACTTTCCGTCTACCAAGTCTACTCAGAAGGCTTTGGTAGGCCCGAGACTATAGTAAAAGACACTCGGCCAAGATGCCACACAAACACACTCACACTCACACACATACACACACACACACACACACGTATACATTATATGTGTGTGTGTGTATGTGTGTGTTTGTGTATGCTTATACATGTATGTGTCATACGTGTCTTTATTGTTAGATCTATGTTACCACTATCTCCATCTATGCTGATACATATGTTATGGCGATTTTAATTATCTATCTATGGGAAAAGCCCCTTGTATTTACCCTCCACATATTTCCTTTCTCAATGGTCATTCCTTTAAATAAATGTTATTCTTTTATCAAATGAATTTCACTCATCTATGATGCCACTGTACATCATAGGAGAAACAGCTGTACGTTAATAGTTTTCGTAAGATAATCATTTATTTTTTGTCATCTATTTATTAACATTATATACATACATATATGTGTGCATGTATGTGTTTGTTGGTGTCTATGTGTGCGTGTATGTGTTTGTGGGTGTTTGTGTGTGCGTGCTTCTGTATGCAAGTATGTATGTATAATTACGACGTGCATTCTAGAAGTTTTGAGACTTCTTAGGAAAGGCAGTTATGACTGTTCTAGATCATTCTTATTTTTCGTATATCATTACCATACATCTGATAAACTGAAATGCCCCCTTGTTTTATTCCCGGTTGAAAGATATCACTGTAACTGTACTCTGAATAGTCAGAGCTGACAAGTGTGTACAATACACTCAGGACATTTGGACGCTCGCTATGCAATAACATTTTGTGTTAAACAGGGCAAAAAAAAATAAACCCTCTGCAGACACAGGAAATACTCCAGACTTCCACATTTTGGGTGGTACAAGAGACTCAAGGCTAGTAGAGACGATGTGAGGGAGAGTAAAATGTGTGAGCGGGAGAAGGACGTCAAAACATCAAAGCTGGTTGATAAAGGTTGCAATTTTCTTATGAGGACCGTCGGGTATCTTTAAAGACGGTAAGCATAGGGTTTGGTGTTACTCTGGCAACTGTAACTGAATTTTGCATGAAAAACTGAATATGTCACAAATTTGTGCTAAAATATTCCCTGTGTGCTTATCATCGTGCACTCTAGTATCCGACTACGTTACAGAAGTGGACATCGGACGATTCCTCACCCACCCTACAATCAGGACATTGCTCTGTCTGACTTTTGGTTGTTCCTCAACTGGAGAAGAACCTCGGGATACATGATTTTAAAGATGCCGGAGACTGTGTCAAGAATCCTGGACATATTCACTTTGGAGAACAATCATGAGGCTTTCAGGAATTAACTTGAGTCCTCAAAGAAGAGCATTGAAGTTAAAGGATTCTACTTAGAAGGTTGTTTAGAGATTTTTACTTCCTTGAAATTAATAAATGTATCTCCTGAAAAGGTCTCAAAACTTTTTCAGTCTATATTAGGATGTATTAAAATTCATAAATTATACTCACTCTAGTTATAGTTATAAATTGAAAATTGTAGTACATATGTGATATATATATATTGTATATTTGGACGATAACACTACACAACAATCTCGTACTGCAGGCAGTTTCACCTTGCTGCGTGTATATATTCAGAGAATTACGGTGTGCAGTATAATCGGGTAAACTACCGGTTATAACATATCAAGCGCTCGCGCTAGTATAAGTTACTGTATTACCCAAAGATACGATTACTGTATCACAGATATAGTAATTGTATCACAGCTAGGTCATGATATTGAAACACGTTGCAATGATTAGATAACATCCGGTACATTCGTTAAAATTTATGTAATGAAATATATTTATAAATAGGTTTCTTATGTCTACTATGAGATTTAATTTTATGTTAACGAAGTGAGAGCCATTTATTCATAGAGCAAACTTTCTGTTGTCAAACTGAATATTCATAATTAAAGATATATCTGTTACATAACGGTTTCTGGCTTATGCTATAAAGTTATGAAAAAGTAATGACTTCTTATCTCCGCGAAAATAACTGGATGAAAAGCATATATTCAATTGCAAAAGCTAGGGGATTGTCGAACCATATAAGAAAAACATAAATATTCTTGAAATTAATACAAATATTTATACATTGATTTTCTATAGCAACTGCCGATAGAATTATGTCTATTGGATTCCGAGAAAATAGAAATGAGATATGGTTTTAAAGAGTTATTCAGAAAAAAAATTGATAACAACCTTGGCGATGAATGTTATTTTGCATTAATAAGAGAATATTTTTTTGCAAAACATTTATTTAATATACCAGACAGTAGCGACTCAACATTCATTAATTATTAGAGACGGATGTAGTATTAATACCAAAAAGTAATCTTTTTATCCAACTTCACATGGATGTCTTGTTAGAGCATCAAGTACTGCATAGCTTATGTGAGATCCTCTTATATAACCGATTGGTGTATAAAAGCACACATATAGATTGTTGCAGGCGAAATTCGCCTGCCATGGGCGCCGGATATCGTATATCACGTGATTTTGGTCTTTTGGATCTCCTCAGTGTGAAGCAATATGCTTGTCAAATCTCGCTGCTACGGTATATAAGATCTTAACATCTTTTTAGACATTCATGTTTGTTTGACATTTATGTTCGAAGGCTATGAATCTGTAGTTAAATTATTTGCAAGGACGGAGTTTAAAATAGAGGAACGTCTAGAAAGGAAATTGTGTAGCGCATGAAATGTTGACGTATAATTATATAATTAAAAAATATTGGAGTGAACGATATTCATAACCATAATGAAAAACATAGACCCTTATTCCTGTTTAGAAACAGTGCGATGTAACTATAAGCCATATATTATATAATATTGTTGACCAAGCTGTTGCCATTGAGTGTAATGATTTGGCTTACGTCAAAGACGATTTCGTATGTAGCAACATTTCGTAATTTATGTCAAAAATCAGAACTTTTACATTTATATTTACAATATTATCGTTCGTCTATAATTAGTTTCATGCATTGGATTGCGGCCATGCTGAAGTACCATGTTAAAGGGCTTAATCGAAAAAATCTAACCGTTTTCTTATTTTCTAAGTCTGGGCCGTACCCTATTGTTCTCTTATTCCAAACTCCAAGGTTCGGAAACATAAACTCACCAACGCCGGTCGTCAAAGCGATGGTGGGTAAGAAATACAAAGACACAAATATTTATATACAGAGTGCTTCCAAATTGTTGGTGTCTACCAGCTTCACTCACAAGGAATTAATCGAACTGGAGCTATATTAAAAGACACTAGTTCAACCTACTGTGCAGTGGGACTGAAGCGAAACAACAATGCAAGCTTCGTAACCAAATCGAAAAAAAAAGAAGAATGTTGATAGTTCCTAACCAACAAAGGTTTTGCATTAGTATAATTATGGATATACGATCAAAATATGTAGATTAACATTTGTGTATCCTTGTATTGACAACATAGCTGAGTGTAACAGTAAAGCACATAAATAGAAATAGCAAAGCCCTTATGAGATGCAAATTCATCTAATCATAAATAATGCGTTACAATTGCATGGCACCTCACATTTCAAGATACAAAGAAATATATGATCATCTTGTCATATCAAATCCACTATAAGGTGTAGAAAATGAACATTTCTGCCACCTTTATAACAGCTGTGCCTGGAAGAGAAAACGTGATTGTTAAAGAGAGTAGAGCGGGAGGAAATTGAGAAGCCAGTAGAATTATTGAGTATGAGAAAGTAGGGTGAAATAAAGAAAAGAGGCTTTAGACCTTTGCCGGAATTGAAGAGTATGCGGAAAGAGCAGAAAGGAGATAAAATGAAAGAAGGAAGAAGGAAAAAGATAGTGAGACTGAAATATTTCAATGGAGTCGAAATGAAATGAGAGACAAATATTTTACAAAAGAGTGGGAAATACAGAGGATCAAAGGAATAAAAGAATATTTTGAAAGAAATAGTGAGAGAAAATGAAGAAAAAGTACGTCACGTGTGTAATTAAGGCTAATTCCTATAGTTTCACATAGAAGCCAAGCTAGTGATAATGAAATGAAAATATCAGAGCAAGTGTGAAATGAAAAATAACTATAAGTAATCATTAAGAAACAAGACGAATAAACAGCTAAGTAGATAGCTATCAAATGCTTGAAACCACAGCTGAACATCACTTATGTGATATCCTGAAGACAATCAAGTCAGCCTAACGATCAAGATAGCCTAATTGAAAACAAATAGATAATATTGATGCTTTGCATTGCTTTGCTCACACACACACACACACACATATATATATATATATATATATATATATATATATATATATATATATATATATATATATATATATATATAACAATTAGAAAATGGAGGATAATATGCTGAACCCAACTACTTGCAGACGGTGTATCCCGTTGAATTCATTAATTTAATTCATAGCAAAAGTGACAAAGGGAGGAAGAAAAGGAAAAGAAAGAAAGAACCAACGCACAGGTGTCCATGGCAGACTATGTTATTTTGCCAACATGGTTTACATATAGAAGTACAAAGTACATAAGGAATTAGAGGATGAACAGAAGTTTAATCTTACAGCTGTTACGGCCTAGTTTTGGCAGACCCCATTCTATCCGAATATTCCTTTCCGGAGTGATTATCGGATGACATTTTGAAATGGGGTTACATGCCCGAACCTCTAGGCCTCTTCAGAGATTCACAAAGGGTAACATACAGATGTAGAGCAAGAGGTAAAAACAGAGGTGTGGTAGAGACCAGAAGAAAAACAACAGCAAAAATAAGATAGAAATAAAAATAAAAATACAATTGAAATCAAAATATAAATAAAAGTAAAAATAAAAAATACAAATAAGGGTACAGGAGGAAAAAATAATAATAGTAGTAAAAAAGAATACATAAATGAAGGTATAGCATGTGGGACATGCAAACATATAGAAAAGATATATGTCAAAAAACCCTTAGAAACACAAGGCACCCAAAAAGCCTACAAACATTATAGATAGATCGCTATAGGCACTCCAATGCACATCTATATGTGTTGGTTCGTGATATATATATATATATATATATATATATATATATATATATATATATATATATATATATATATACATATATATATGTATGTGTATGTATATGTATGTATATGTATATTTGTGTATCAGTGAGTGTGTGTGTGTGTATATATGTGTGGGTGTATATGTGTGTGTGGGTGTGTATATATATATATATATAGCTACAGAAATTAGGAGGTAAACCTAGCTTGATATTAACATATAGGCAGGAAGACATACACTAGAAAATGGGTAGCACTGCAGGCACGGCCCCTTTATCAAAACTAATAGAAGTGGCTATGCGTATAGGTATATGTATATGTGTGTGCACATGTAGATGCACCTACATGTTGTTGTCGTTGGTATTGTTCTTGTTGCCGTTGGTCTTCTATTACTAGGGATACTCCTCCTGTATGTATGCACATGCATATCTATTTGCTTGTGAGTGCACGCGTGGATGTGTGCACGTGCGTGTGCGTATGTGGATGTGCATATCTATATGGATGTGTGTACATATGTATGTATATATATGTATATATATATGTGTGTGTATATATGTGTATGGGTATATGTGTGGGTATATGTATATGTGGGGTGTATGCATGTATAAGTATGTGTGCGTGTGTGTACATCTAGTTGTGTGTGTGTGTGTGTGTGTGTATTTATGTATGTGTATATGTATAGGTGAGTATGTAGGTAGGTATGTAGTTGTGTACATACGGATGTAATGATAGTTGGCCACACGGTTGTGTATGTATGAATAAGTATGGGTATATGTGAGGGGACATAATGTGTATAAGGATGTATATCTGGATATGTATAGATGAGAATGTATTTATCCTCATTGTTACTGTTGTGGCTATGGAATTAAGAGATGTGTGGCTGCGCGCATACATATGTATGTACATACACGCACGCATGAGAGTGAGTACGGGGGGGGATTTACACAGCACACGTGTGTGAGGGGGGGGGCGCAGGCAGGCTAGCATCTTGACCAGCCACTGGCTATCCAACCGTAGCTAAGCGTAGGCAGTTTAAAACAATAGTTGCCCAATTGGAAGGAGGAAGTTAGCGGTAGTAATCAACCCTCCCCCACTAGCAGCAGAATGGTAGAGCCGTTGAAAGAGGCAACAGGATATCTTACACCGCTAAGTTTGAAACTTTGGCATATTATTGTTGTTGTTGTTGTTGTTGTCACCGTCATCGTCACCTTCACTGTTATTGCTACTAGAACATTAATAACTTGTATAAAATGAACTTCTACATAGAACCTTCCAATATATACAGAAATGACACACACACACTCAACAAAACCTCCTTTCTAAAAAACACTTCCAGCTTTCTAGATACGGCTAATAGAGCTGATGCCACAAACAACGTATGTGGTGGAATGTTTGCTTATAAAAACTTGTATATGCACACATGAGAGTAAGGGGACATCCGAGTAAAGCTGTGCACACGAACCAACACATATAGATGTGCATTGGAGTGCCTATAGCGATCTATCTATAATGTTTGTAGGCTTTTTGGGTGCCTTGTGTTTCTAAGGGTTTTTTGACATATATCTTTTCTATATGTATGCATGTCCCACATGCTATACCTTCATTTATGTATTCTTTTTTACTACTATTATTATTTTTTTCCTCCTGTACCCTTATTTGTATTTTTTATTTTTATTTTTATTTATATTTTGATTTCAATTGTATTTTTATTTTTATTTCTATCTTATTTTTGCTGTTGTTTTTCTTCTGGTCTCTACCACACCTCTGTTTTTACCTCTTGCTCTACATCTGTATGTAACCCTTTGTGAATCTCTGAAGAGGCCTAGAGGTTCGGGCATGTAACCCCATTTCAAAATGTCATCCGATAATCACTCCGGAAAGGAATATTCGGATAGAATGGGGTCTGCCAAAACTAGGCCGTAACAGCTGTAAGATTAAACTTCTGTTCATCCTCTAATTCCTTATGTACTTTGTACTTCTATATGTAAACCATGTTGGCAAAATAACATAGTCTGCCATGGACACCTGTGCTTTGGTTCTTTCTTTCTTTTTCTTTTCTTCCTCCCTTTGTCACTTTTGCTATGAATTCAATTAATGAATTCAACGGGATACACCGTCTGCAAGTAGTTGGGTTCAGCATATTATCCTCCATTTTCTAATTGTTACACAAATTTTGGGTAAAACCTCCACTTTTACCCGCTCCCATTGATTGCACCTAGTATAGCAATAGCGTAGCAATAATTGGGTACCCTCCCAGCAGTATACTG
>NC_142939.1:30207692-30227692 GCF_046866305.1 Octopus bimaculoides
ATGCAGAAAAACAATGGATAATGGTGACATATTACAGAGAATAGTATGCGTGAGTGCACATATATGTGTGTGTGTGTGTTTAAATATATACACTATGTACATTATATATATATATATATATATATATATATATATATATATATATATATATATATATATATATATATATATATATATATATATACGCACACACACGCACACACACACGCACTCTCAGGCATAGACACACACACAGTCATTCACACAGAAAAAAAGCACATGTTTCTATAATTACGAAGAAGAATGGAGTGAGGATGTCTGTTTGATAAATCAATTTAGAATCGTTTCATCTGAAATCAATATCATCAATTTCTGCATATTATGCAATAATTCAATATGTAGGTCCGAAGAGTATGATTTGACATGCATCATTACAATGACAGCCATTTCAATGTCACCAGTGGTTCCATATATCATTGCATAATATGGTAGAATTCAAAAGACTGAATTTCGATGAAACAATTGTACATTGGTATATTAAAAATTCTTATATATCTTTTGTGGATTCTACTAGGTGTGCTGGATAAAACAATGTCCAGATTTACATATGTGTGTGTGTGTGTGTGTGTGTGTGTGTGTGTACAAGTGTGCAAGTGTGTGTATGTATATGATTGTGTTTGTGCATATACATACACACTCGTGTTATCTTTTTATGCTCTTCACCTTTTGCTACGTTAATATATACATTAATTGTGGGTTTTTTCTACTCTATACATATATAATGAACACGAGATGGGTTAGAATATGCTAAAGGATAAATGAGTTTAGGAATGGAATTGTTGAAAACAAAACTTAAAAAGACATGAAGGATATTATAAAAACAATTGAAGCTAATTATTTGTGAATTCAATATAGAATGCTTCAAAGAGTTGCTTGCTATTTACACATATTTACACCAAAACATAATTACGCGCGCACACATATATGCACATAACTATAAAAATGTATGTATAACAATGTGTACGTAGGCGTAAACATTTATGTACATATGTGTGTGTGTATATGTGTGTGCCTATATATATGTATCTATACACACATATATAGTGCGATGGTTAAATTTTATATCTATATTTTCTATTTCACGCATGCACATGTTTTGTTCTTTTTTTATTTTGTAGACTACACCGTATAAAAGGGTCAGTTGGGCAGCATCGGTGAGAAAACAGCACCATGATACAATTCACTATTCCAGAAATTTGGAAGCGACATGGTACACTGTTTGGTATTCGTGCTGGAAGCTCCAATACGAACAAATGAACATACAAAACAACCGTTGGCTTGCCGTGTTCACAAAAGATGCACCATGAGTCAACATTATGTTATTTGGAGTGATTACATGTCATGGCGACGTTATGCCTCCATTCATCTTCCACACGGCTTCAAACTCAACATGGAATCCTACATCAAGTGCCTGGAAGAGTTAGTGCTGTCCTGGGTCAAGCGGGTGGCTCCTGGAAGACCCTATGTCTAGCAACAGAACTCTGTACCATGCTACACTAGCAAGAGAACCCAGTCATGACTGTCAAACAATTTTTGCGACCACATTGCCCATAACATCTGGGTACGTATCTCTACAGACTGCAACCACCTTGATTCTTATTTGTGGGGAGCAGTTGAACGAGCGCTCAACAAAACTCCTTGTAACACTAAAGATGACCTGAAGACAAAGATTATGGCAGCATTCACCAACTTAAACAAGATGACCGTCCAGATGAGTTGCAGGAGATTCTGAAGACTGTTAAAATCAGATCTTAGTGTTATTTTCATGTTTGCGTAATTTAGGCGGCAATATACTCAAACGTACCCTATATATATATATATATATATATATATATATATATATATATATATATATATATATATATATATATATATATATATATATATATATATATATATATATATATATATACATATATACATATATATTCGTGCAAGTTTCTTTATGTGAATTCGAGTGTTGAAACAGATATTGTTGTATTTGGGGAGGGTCATGTTGTCAGTTTATCCAATGAAAACACCAGTACTGTATGTTTGGTGTTGACTTGCTACAGCTTTATCTAATATTAATTGTATTTCGGCCAGAGTTCATTCGTCACACTTCTGTGACCTCAAAATGGTAGAGCGTTAGGAAGGAAAGACACAAAAAATAAAGAAGAAAGCAAAGGACCCTTGATGAGGTCATAGAAATGTGTCGAAAGAACTCTGGCTAATATGCAATTAATATGAAATAAAGCTATATATATATATACTCTCTTACTCTCTTACTTGTTTCAGTCATTTGACTGCGGCCATGCTGGAGCACCGCCTTTTCGTCGACCAAATCGACCCCAGGACTTATTCGTTGTAAGTCTAGTACTTATTCTATCGGTTTCTTTTGTCGAACCGCTAGTTTACGGGGACGTAAACATACCAGCATCAGTTGTCAAGCGATGTTGGGGGGACAAACACAGTCACACAAACATATATATATATATATATATATATATATATATATATATATATATATATATATACATATATACGACGGGCTTCTTTCAGTTTCTGTCTACCAAATCCACTCACAAGGCTTTGGTCGGCCCGAGGCTATAGTAGAAGACACTTGCCCAAGTTGCCACGCAGTGGGACTGAACCCGGAACCATGTGGTTGGTAAGCAAGCAACTTACTACACAGCCACTCCTGCGCCTTCTATATATATATATATATATATATATATATATATATATATATATATACATATTCATATATATTACAAGTACGTACGTGTATACTTATGTGTGTATATGAATATAGACATGTAAGTACGTATGTATGTATGTATATATGTATTTATATGTCTCTTTTACAATACACTTCTTACAGCTGTTTCAAGGGATTGAAAATTCGATTACATCAGCGCCAGTACACAGCAGGTACTTATTTCTTCGTCCTCGAAAGGAAGAAGATTAAAGTCGACCGTAGCGGAATTTATACACAGAATATAGAGAAGAATGAAATGCTGCTAAGCATTTTGCCTGGTGTTCAAACGATTCTGCTAGCTCACCGTCATATATGATTTTATGATGTGCGTATATGTATGTATACATATATATATATGTATACCTGTATACATGTATATATATATATATATATATATATATATATATATATATATATATATATATATATATATATATATATATATATATATATGTATATATATATATATATATATATAGATAGATAGATAGATAGATAGATAGATGTACGCACACACATATATACATACATATATATATGCCCATATATATATATATATATATATATATATATATATATATATATATATATATATATATATATATATATATATATATATATATATATATATATATATATATATATATATATATATATATATATATATATATATATGTATGTATGCGGTGCATGTATGCGGTGCATGTATGCGGTACAGAGAACTAGGTATAATGAGAGGAACATAAAGACAGAACGATAGATGAGTCTTTTGTGTAGGCGTGAAGGGATGTGTAAAAGGAAGGCTAAACATTATGAATTCCTTAGCGTTCGGTGCGCAGGCTGAAAATCAATTTTAATTATATCAGTGAAAAACATTACAAGGACTTATTGATAAATATTCTGAAGTGAAAGCACATTCGATAATAGAGAAGACAGAAACAATAGGTACTGAACGCCAAATTACACACATAACCAAAATACTTCAATGCAAGTGATGTCTACAAACACTTGTGTATTCAGGAAGGAATCACAATCTATTGTTAAAAGTTCAAAGAAAAACCTCTGATTAGCCGTCTTCTTCTACTTGGCAAGTTAATTCAGGAGAGCCAATTGAACATAAGAATTATACAGTTGCTATTCAGAAAACTCGCTATCAACTTTGCGACTAATTAATTTCATTATCTCGCCTACGAATCTATGGTTGGTGTGTTTGTAGGTCTCTAGATCTGTTGTGTTGAGCTTTTGCACTCATGCACACGCACATACGCACACACACGCACACGCGCGTTCACATGCGTGTGTGTGTATGTGTGTGTTTGATGTTCGAGTATGTATTTGTGTACCTCCTTGAGTGTGCGCATGTAAACTGACATATATAACAAATATCTATATCATACGTCTGGAAATTCGCCAGTTTCTACGATGAGTATTTAGATGTTTGAGCAGCCCAAGAGGCTGAATATCGCACAGAGAGATATGTAATTTACTCAATTCTCAGGGTAATTCCAACGTCCATTCCACCCTCTCTCTTGACTAATATTTAAATACTCACAAGTACAGTGTGTTTTTTTTTCTTTATGCTTTATCTTTTACTTATTTGAGCCATGTGTCAACGGCTATGCTGGTGCACCACCTGAAACTTTTTAGTTGAAACAAAACAATGTCAGGACTGGAATTATTCTTTTAAACGTTCTTGTACTTATTCTATCGGGTAGTTATTCGCAAACCGCTAGGATACGGGCATGAAAACACATCAATAGCAGTTGTGTTGTGGTGGTGCACGATAAACACACACACACACACACACGCGCGCGCGCGTGTATACACTTGCAGCTTCTGGCGCTAATGCCAAGCAGTATGACATGTCGTTTCCAAATTTCTAGCAGACTGAACTGCGTCATGGTACTGTTTTTCTCACAGCTGATGCCCAACTGATACTACCATACTATATAATAGAGAAAATCAAAAACAAACAATACGTATGTGCAAAATTTCAAATATTAATTGCTGACAACTTAACCTTCGCATCGGAGGAATTTGAACTCAGAACGTAGAGACAGACGAAATACGGCGAGGTATTTCGCCCTGCGTGCTAACGTTTCCACCAGCTCGCCACCTTATAGCCCGAGATATCATTGAGGGCATGTTGGTCATGACTTGATCGCTGTTTTCGAGTTGGTTGTTACTCACGTTCTACATATCAAATTCAACACTAGAATTGAATTTGTTCTACTATTGCTCACCTTAAGAAACTGGCCAATAAACATCGAATGTTCTTATTACCAACCATGTTTTAGCTTACACGTTCAATTCTCTGTTGTTTTAATATATGACTGTAACTCTATGTCATACACAAGGGTACTGAAATGCTTTCTATCCCTTTTGTATAACATTCAATTCTAATGAAATTTGTTGCGTAATACATTTCTATCATTAAATGTTCAAGGTTTAAGATTGTTACAAAACGAATAGTAACGTCACATTTGGCGGTGTTTTGGCGAAATTGTTACAAGTTTCGAAACATATACTTGCAGCTTTTAAACACACAATATTCATTACCACCATCTGTACATCCTGTAATCTATACACGAAATACCAGTCGAGTACTTCGGTTAATTCAATCAAATACAATCTACAACTATTTGTTTGGAAAGGTGCCAATATTAAAAATCTATACGTTTGCCACTTAGGGAATAAAATACGTTCATGAATGATACATCGTATGAACGATATTTTATTTTGCACATACATTTCTGCTGCCTGTGTGGCGATTAAATAGTTGATATATATATATATATATATATATATAAAATATAGGTTATATTATATTCGGAGTTGCACTTCAATGACAAGCGACAAGATCTGAGAACGTACGTTAAAACTATAACAATTGCTTCGTTGAAGAGGCATTGTAGCCTTACAATATTTGTTTTATATTCTGATAGAAGAGATAGGAGGACGTGCCAAATAACTTATAGTAGAGCTACGACCTGGTCATTGACTTAATTCCACTGTGTACGCTATTTAATAAATAAAAAAAAAACGAAAAACAACTGTATCAAAACAAGCACCGTAACGATCGATTCGTCTGCTTATCTGTATATATGATACTTAAATTCTTTGGCATTCTGCATTTCGCACAATCGAAATGGGTGCATATATACACATAGAAACATATATTTTCATATGTATGGATGTATGTATGATTGTATGATTGTATGTATGTATGTGTATATATGTGTGTATGTATATATATATATATATATATATATATATATATATATATATATATATATATATATATATATATATATATATATATATATATATGTATATATGTATATGTATGTATGTTTGTATGTATGTATGTATGTATATATATATATATATATATATATATATATATATATATATATATATATATATATATATATATATGCATGTATGTATATATATATATATATATATATAAATTCCACAAAAGAAACAAGAACGTAACGGACGAAAATGAAAACATACGGACAGATGGACGATACAAAGACGGTCAGGAAAACCAGGCTGGAACATTCGTGGCTTTCTGTTCATCTGTGAAGCTTGGAATACTGTATATCGTAGGTGGATTTGTCATGAAATTATCTTTATACAAAAGAAGAGAGAAACGTTGAGGGCTAATTATACGTACCTGCTGTAAATGCAAGTTGGTTGCAGAAACCTATATTCTCGGCGATTGTATCTGTTTCAATGGTAAACTTATGATTTTAAAATGTCATGATTGCTGGAGAATTATCCTTCACAAGGCGGGTAAATTTAGAAATATGTATTTACCAAAATGCTTAATCTGAGGCACTGTAGCCTGTCGAAGTCATTGCAGGGCAAAGTGAGAGGACGAGCACAATACGCCACCTCGAAGAACACAAAACACCGCCTAGTCTAGGAATTGAAACTATGATATCGCAATCGTGAGTGCACCACCCTGAATACTAGGCCGTGTGGCTATACGCGCAGTTATGACTATGTGGTAACTAGCTTGATTACCGACCACATGGTTCCCGATTCAGTTCCACTGCGTGGCACCTTGGCTAACTGTCTTCTACTATACCATCGGACTAACCATAGCCTTGTGAGTGGATTCGGTAGACAGGAACTGAAAGAAGCCTGTCGTATATATATATGTAAATATGTGCGTATGTTTGTGTATCTTTGTCAGTCTCCCCCACACCATCGCTTGATAACCGATGCTGGTGTGTTCACGTTCCCGTAATTTAGCGGTTCGGCAAAAGACACCGATAGAATATGTACTAGACTTGCAAAGAATAAGTACTGGGGTGAAGGCGGTGCTCCAGCATGGCCGTAGTCGAATGACTGAAACAAAATATATATATATATATATATATATATATATATATATATATATATATATATATATATATATATATATATATATATGAGTTAAGGGTATGATTATTAAAATGATGCTAGCGTGTAAAATCCACAATATCGGTAAAATTATTTTTCAAGTATATAATTATAAAAATGTAATTATAATTAAGGGCGCTGGGGTGCCAAAACCCATACGATAGAAGTAGATGTCGAGTGTCTACAAGCCACTGTAAATTTGCTCTCTACTTTGTTCTCTATTTTATTACACACACACGTGTATGTATATATATATATATATATATATATATATATATATATATATATATATATATATATATATATATATATATAAACTTACTGTATAAAGGTAACACGTGCGTTCTGTCGTGATACAAACAATATATGAGTGTATGCATATATATGTACATGTATGAATATACGTTCATCTACATGTACATATAGATACATAACTGGGTACATGACGTGGCAAAAGAACAAGGACAAAATGGTAAACAAGGTGCAACAAACAAGCAGGCCACATAGAAACATCCCCTTCATCAGCTGCCACCATTAAAACTCCGGCGTTTCGAAGAATTAAGGCAGTACGCATCGTTAAAATGGTTCTTCCCACGAACACAAATTAAATTGTTTTCGTGGAGGGTAGTGGCGGACGGAAAACAAGACAGGAAAACGAAACGGTGAAATAAACAAACAAAAGGGCTGTACAGCCAGACGTGAAGTGGGTATGTCTTGAACCCTGTGAAGCACGTACAGGAGGGGCAAAGAAGTACGTGCGAGCTTGGTGATTCCAAGAATGAAAAGAAAAGCAGCCGGAAACACGTGACCAAGTCTGTGTGAAGCGAAATAGTAGCAGAGGGAAAAGGAGGGGAGGAAGTAGAATAAAAGTGAGCAACGAGAGGTATAGAGAGAGAGAGAGATAGATAGATAGTAGTAGTAACGGTGAGAGGCGAAGGACGGGTAACAAGAGAAGGAGAGAGAGAGAGAAGTAGTGACAGGTAGAGGCGATGAACAGTAGAGGGAATAATGAGAGGGGGAGATAGAAATAGAGAGAGTGGCGTTAGAAAAATAGTTAAAACTTACTGTATAAAGGCAGCTGATGAAGGGGATGTTTCTATGTGGCCTGCTTGTTTGTTGCACCTTGTTTACCATTTTGTCCTTGTTCTTTTGCCACGTCATGTACCCAGTTATGTATCTATATGTACATGTAGATGAACGTATATTCATACATGTACATATATTTATATATATATATATATATATATATATATATATATATATATATATATATATATATATATATATATATATAGTGAAAATATGTGGATATCATATTAAAAAAGGGGAAGAGAACGCCTTAATTTCATATAGTTTTAATGTCTTTTTATTTTAAGAAAAAATATATAATACTTTATGGATGGCCAAAGTCTCATAAAATGTAGTGATATTCAACCGGTTTTCGCTATTTAAATTACCTTTTCAAGGGACATTGTGAAGTGATAATTCCTTGAGAAAGGGTTACGCGATTTGGGATTTCTGGCGAAAGCATTAAAACTACCTGAAATAAAGGCATTACTATTCCACATTTCTTATGTTTTCCACATTTTCACTTCATAATTTTGCCACTGATTCTCCAGCATATTTTCCCCTTATATGTATGTTTAAAAAGGGTGCGATGGATAAATCGTTTTAATTTCGCGGATACACATTGTTGGTTTTTAATTTTGTCAACTACGCAGAATCTCACCATCTGTGAGAACAACAGCGCCATGATGTAATTCACTCTGCCAGAAATTTGGAAACTGCTAGACATTCGCGCCGGAAGCACCAATACGAACATTTCAGTGTGTTTGTGTGTCAATCTGAGGGCAATGCAATCTGAGGATATGTACCGAATGAAACATTCAGTCAACATGAGGGTGTTTGAAGTGATCACATGTGATGGCGACGTTATACCTCCATTCATCTTCACACACGTCTTCGCACTCAACACGGAAGCCTCGAGGAGGCACTGCTATCCTGGATCAAGAGGGTGTCTGCTGGACTCTGCACAATGTCACACAAGCAGGAGAACACAGTTATTGCTGTCAGATAATTTCTGCGATCACATCATCCATAACATCTGGCCACCTAACTCCCCAGACTGTTAGGTCCTTCATTATTATGTGTAGTAGTAACGGTGAGAGGCGAAGGACGGGTAACACGAGAAGGAGAGAGGGAGAGAAGTAGCGACAGGTAGAGGCGATGAACAGTAGAGGGAATAATGAGAGGGGGAGATACACACCAAAGATGAACTGAAGGGAAGTATTATGGCAGCATTCACCAACTTAAACAAGAGGAGAGTCTAGAAGTGTTGCAGGAGATTCCGAAGGCGTCTGGAGACCGTGGTTGAAGCCAAAAGTGATTTTATTGAATAAATTTACTCTTTTAGTATTTCAAAATATATTTAAGTAAGTTTTGTAAATATACCTGCGTCAGTGTTATTTCCCTTTTTGCGTAATTTCGAAGACAGTTTAATCAGTGCACCCTGCATATATATATATATATATATATATATATATATATATATATATATATATACTTAAATATTACTCAAATATTATCACGCATACACACACAAACACACACACACACACACACACACACACACACACACACACACACACACATGTGCGAGACAATATTTAAATAATAGTTATTATAGAGAAGAAATGAAATACATAGTGGAGGAATGAAAACAGGCGTGAGATACGAAAGGATATTGTATCTGCAATTCCATCATTTAAGCAGAATGGTGCACATATAAGTTTCCTGTACCTTGAGTGTGAATTCCAATGGTGTTTATAATTGGTCATTCCAAGTATAGTCTTGTAAATGGTGTTATTCGATCAAGGGTTTTTTGTAATTTTTGAAGTGACTTAAGAGTTGGGAGTGTCTTTGTATATGTGTTTGTAAGGTCAAATCAAAAACAGGAAGAGAGTGAGAGAGAGAAAGAGAGAGAGAGAGAGAGAGAGAGAGAGAGAGAGAGAGAGAGAGAAAGAGGGAGAGAGACAATAAAGAAATGAAGAAAGAGGTGCGCTAGCTAGTGGTCAGCATAAAACGATAGACCGAATGGGGAGGTGAGGGGGAGAGAAAGAGGAAGAGATGAGAGGGTAAAGAGGAAAGGAATGTGAGGTATGTTGTGATAGAGCTTAAGGGGTAGTATATAAACGGTAGAGAGAGGGTAAGGGTAGTAAAATTGAGGTGGAATGGAGAATGAGGAATATAAGTTAAGATGCTTAAAAGGACAGGTTAGTGGCGAATGGTACAAGAATTAAAAATTGTATGTGAAGATGTATATTATATAGACATTAACATGCATATTATATAGACATTTACATGCATCAACACATATGTACGCATACAAACTGCAGTATGTTACATGCATTCACGCATATATACGCTCATTTGCATCTATTTTTGTATATGTAAATTCTTGCATATATAAATGTTTGCATGCAGACTCGCACACGCGCATAAATGAATGCGAGTGTATACATACATACACGCACATGGAGGCATGTATGTGTACATACATATATAATGCAAATAATAAATGAGTATATGTATACACACAAACACACACACATACTCATATACAAATCAGTGTTGACATAAAATATCTGCACCTATAATTATATATATTCACATGTATCCACTAGCATGTTCATATATGGCGTTCTTATGGCAGGCGCTAGCGAAACGAAAACAGCTGAAATGTTTAGTATGACAGTATCAATAGATACACTCCTATATGTCTATATGTGTGTGTGTTTGTGTGTGCGCGTGTGTGTGTTTGTGTGTGCGCGTGTGTGTGTGTGTACGAGGAAAATAAGACAAGGTAGAAAATGCGAAAACAATTTCCTCATGAACTACATTTTGTAAAGGTTATTACCAGTTTCAGATCTTTCGACTTTTCAACAAAGAATAAAAACAAGATAAATCCATTAAATTGAAGAAAAATATTAAATGAAATGGTTGATAAATATTTCCATAGGTTTCAAATAGGTAGAAGTGTTTTCCTTTTTCTGTCTATCTGTCTCTTTTCTTTTATCTGAAAAAATAATTTTTATGGGTGCAGAGAAATGTTGGATCTGAGGTTTGATGGTTTGAGTAGCAGCAGCCGACGAAGGAGACGGCAAGGAAGAAGGAGGGAGAAGAAAAAAAACGACAGGAGTGGCATGAGCCTGTAGTGACCTAAATGTGACACATTTTGATTGTAGCAGTGGTGATTGGCATTGTTCTTAATAAGTTCATGGGCAGCGACCGTTCTGAATATATGAATCGTTTTTAAAATTTGCGTGGGTACTATTTTAAGATCCTTATAGTAGTGACATTTGTGGTGGAAGCATTCAAAATAGGTTTCCGATTTGTGATAAAATGTGTTCTTTGCTAATGCCCTGATTATAATTTGCATTGTCCCTGAATTTATAGATGGGAGAAATTCAGAAGTTGGGTTGTTTGCTATTGGCGCAAATATCGGTGTGTTCACTTAATGCCATATATATATATATATATATATATATATCATCATCATCATCATCATCATCGTTTAACGTCCGCTTTCCATGCTAGCATGGGTTGGACGATTTGACTGAGGACTGGTGAAACCGGATGGCAACACCAGGCTCCAGTCTAATTTGGCAGAGTTTCTACAGCTGGATGCCCTTCCTAACGCCAACCACTCAGAGAGTGTAGTGGGTGCTTTTACGTGTCACCCGCACGAAAACGGCCACGCTCGAAATGGTGTCTTTTATGTGCCACCCGCACAAGCCAGTCCAGGGGCACTGGCAACGATCTCGCTCGAAAATCCTACGGGAGCCAGTCAGGCGGTACTGGCAACGGCCACGCTCAAAATGGTGCATCTCATGTGCCACCCGCACAAGAACCAGCCCAGGGGCACTGGCAACGATCTTACTTGGCTTGCCGGGTCTTCTCACGCACAACGCATTTCCAAAGGTCTCGGTCAGTAGTCATCGCCTCGGTGAGGCCCAATGTACGAAGGTCTTGCCTCACCACCTCAGCCCAGGTCTTCCTGGGCCTACCTCTTCCACGGGTTCTCTCAACTGTTAGGGTGTGGCACTTTTTCACGCAGCTATCCTCATCCATTCTCACCACATGTCCATACCAGCGCAATCGTCTCTCTTGCACACCACAACTGATGCTTCTAATGTTCAGCTTTTCTCTCAAGATACTTACCCTCTGACGGGTATTCACATTGACATTACACATCCAACGGACCATACTGGCTTCATTCCTTGCGAGCTTACGTATGTCCTCAGCAGTTACAGCCCATGTTTCACTGCCATGTAGCATGGCTATTGATATATATGTATATCATTTTATTCCATTATTTTTTTTACTTGCTTCAGTCATTTTGAATGTGGCCATGCTAGAGCACCGTCTTTTAGTCGAAGAAATCGATCCCTGGCTTATTTGTAAGCCTGGTACGTATTCTATCACTGTCCTTTGCTGAACGGCTAAGTTAGGTGGACGTAAACACACCAAGATTGGTTGTCAAGCGATGTCGGAGGGGCAAACAGAAACTCATACACTCACACACACACGACTGTCTCTCTCACAAACATATATAATATATATATATATATATATATTTATGGAGAGATTTGTGCATGCATATAGTATATATATATATATATATATATATATATATAATTTTGTTTAAAAGAGTTCCAACACTGTTTTTTATGTTTTATTTATATTCCTGCAAAACCAATGTGGGATATAGAATATGGAATATACAATATATAATATAATATACAATATATAGTATAAAATAAAAATGGATGGTACTATGAAATAAAGTATTTATTTTTACTCGCATATATATATATATATATATATATATATATATATATATATATATATATATATATATATATATATATATATATATATATATAGAGTTATTAATATTTCTAAGTCTCTCTAAAGAAGACTACGGCAGCGGTACTGGAAATTAATAGTTATCGCCAAGCCAACATGGCAGTCCCAAAATTAGGACGAAAGCTGCCGTGAATTAGCTCCAAGAAGCCATCGCCTCTAGCTAGCTATGTGACACACGAAACCTGTGTCCTTTATAACCTTCGAACAGGGGAGGTCAGCAGTGTCCCCCTGCTGGTTTGGCATCTGCAGACTAGTTTCAGGGTGTTGCCCCTTGTCAATGCAGAGCAGCCAAGCCCTAGCCAGGCGGCGCTGCTGACTATCTGCTCGAAGGTTATTTATCTAATTTCAGTGGAATCTATCCACTGGTTTTCAGAAATAGAGTTATTAATATTTCTAAGTCTCTCTAAAGAAGACTATATATATATATATATATATATATATATATATTTATGTATGTATATATTTTAAATATAATATATATGATATATATAAATATATATATATTATAACATATATAATACATATATTTATTTATGGAGAGATATGAGTATGCATATAACATATATATATATACATGCATGAATATATATATATATATATATATATATATATATATATATATATATATATATATATATATATATATATATATATATATATATATATATACATACATATATATATATATATATATATATATATATATATACAGAGTTGCCCACCCGTTAGTGGTCGACGTTATTTTTTTAAAATGTGCCTTAATCCCCTGAGATTGCAGATAATATTTCTGAATCTCTTTGATTCTTTAGATGTGCTGGCCTCCTGATAATTAATCGATATTAATTAATATATGACTAATTACCAGATTTTATAATAATATTTTACCCATTGCCCATGTTCTCATACTGAATATATCAGACGCAGTAAATATTTTCTGCGGATATATTCCTGGAATTAGCGCGCCAAAACGAAGACTTTTGAATTTTACCATTAAGCTGTAATTAGCAGGACCATATGCACGCGCACCCATGGCGGTGGGCAACTCTGTATACGATTCTGATGATTGCGGTTAAATTACAAATCAGGCTGATGAGGAGTAGACAAATGGTAAGAATTTGTTAAATCCGAAACTAGTTCCTGTTTAATAATGCTTTTTTAGGTGATTTTAAATGTCTTGCCCGCTCACGTTTTTGGTATGCTGCTATATTTCATGTTGAGAATAATTTAGGTCTTAATAGACACAAGATGTGATCTATTTCTAGCGCATTAATTGTCCACGTTAGTGGTCGATGTTATTTAAAAAAAAAAAAATATATATATATATATATATATATATAAACAAAATTAAGGGATCACCAAACAGGTTGCTTCACCACATACCGAAGTTCAGAAATAGCAGCTAAAAATACTGAAACTCCAACAGATATGTATAAGAACTTTTAAATAAGTTCCACACCGATAATGGTGCTTACATACCGATGGGCTTGGTAAAAATTATTAATTATCAATTTATTAATAAATTGATAATCCTTTTCCCTTTTAATTGAAATAATATATATATATATATATATGTATATATATATATATATATATATATATATATATATATATATATACATATATATATATATATATATATATATATATATATATATATATATATATATATATATATATATATATATATATATATATATATATATATATATATATATATATATGTATATATACATATATATGTATATATATATATATATATATATATATATGTATATATATATATGTATCTCTCTCTCTCTCTTTCCCTCTCTCTTTCTCTCTCTCTCTCTCCCTCTCTCTCTCTCTCTATATATATATATACACATAAATACATTGAACTATTTTACATTCACGTATCTGGGACAATTTGACCTAACGTATTATTGAAAGAGAATATCCCAGTGGTTCATTCCTCATTATCGAAGAACCTGATCTTCTATACATACGGGAGGCATCGAATATTATGAATAACTCAGATCCTTAGCTTCGATTGTCATGAAAGATATGTAACCTTTCGACATTATATTATTATATTCTGTTCCTTGGACGATTGCCAAGTCGTTAGTGAATGCAAATATGTATTTCTAAATAAATTTCAGAAAGATGAGTTTTGAGAAATCAGTCTAGTATGTAACGTGGGCAGTACAAGAAGGCAAATGAAAAAAATACCTGACAAAACATTTTATTCTAAACAACAGGATAAAGATCTGTGAAAAATATATCTTATATTTTGCTTATATATGTTGCAGGGGTCACTTTGGCACAAATAGATTTAATACGTTGCCGAAAAAGTCCCGGTTCTAGGTGATTTGAGTTAGAATTATGGTTATCTGTGGTTTTCTGCATTCCGATGTAGTATGTTCATTCTCTCTCTTTCTCTTTCTCCCTCTCTGTCTTCCTCTCTTCTTGGTTATAGTGAAGAACATGGCTGCGAATAAACCAACTCATGGTAAAAAAAAAAGAAAACTGATATTGTATTCTTTAGGGATTGAATAGAAAGTCATCAGAGGTACTGTGTCGGACAGTATTGCATGAAATGTAATTTCTACCGCACTGTCATTCAAATTTCAACAAAGCACTTATCTGTACTTATTTTCATTAAGCTCCCTCCAGTAAAGTTGCTGAACTTCGAGAATCTTAGATGCAATGTTGCCCAAAATATCTAAGCATAATTCTCCTCGTAGTAGAGAATATGCTACAATCTGCCATAATAGAATAACCAGAATATTAATACGTAATTCGTAGTCAACTTGTTACGTAGCGTGGCGGTAACGACATAAAAAGGATGATGATAATGAGGATAATGATGTTGATGATGATGATGAAGACGTCGATGATGATGTTGATGTAGATATTGAAGGTAAAGTTGTGAATATAGTTTGGCGACTACTATCATACTGAAAATGATGAAGTAGTAGAGAAGTAGTGTTTAATAGCTAAATTGATGAGGGTGATGAAAATCACAATGATAATGCTGAGGATGCTGCTGTTCATTATGATGATGCTTATTCCAATGGTTTTAATGATATTGTTAGTGAAGCTCCTGCTGCTAGTGTTGATGTACTTAGCTTCAGAAGTGAAAACTACTCCGTAACATAATATGAACGGCAATATATAATGAAGATATTGATGATGATAGCTCTCTGAAAATGACGATGATAATGATAACCAAGAGGAAAGGGAAGATTATTGATAGCGCTGATGAAAATCGAGATGATGCTATTGGTGACACTTATGAAGTACATGATAATATGCCCAGATTCAAAAGTGAGACACACATACCATTGAACATTTAATTAGATATTTTCAATGCATTACTATAGCCATTTAAAATCAACTTATAATGTAAGATCGATAATCCATTTACCTAGTGAAAGTACCGAAATGTATATCCAAAACAAAAAAGTAAGTGTTTAGGATGGGGAAAAATTTCTGAAGTTTAATGTAAGAAATTGAAAACTTGAATCATTTTTATGAGGTTTAGTGAAATGAGTAGATTTAAAATTTCTGAAGACAGTGTGCGCATATATTGTTGCATTAAAAAAATAATAAATATTTGGGACTGTGCGCATTTTTTATCTTTACGTTAGACGTTCGTTAAACATCAAAGGAAAAAAAATGCTTTAATGATAATTATTTTTTATTGAGGAAATATTTTGATTTTATTATTGTAAATTATCGATAAGACCACGAAAGCATTCTCCATCACCATAAATGAGTGTGTCTGTTTACGTGTACGTGTCTGTGTATTTGTGTGCGTGCGTGTATATGTGAGTGTGCATTTGTATTTACACACATACATATATGCGCACATGGATATACATATGATGATAGTGTGTGCATATTGAAGAAAAAAAAAAGAAACATTAGAATAATACTTTAGCAATGTCAGTTAATGACTTTCTATGATTTAATTCGGCCTTCAACAACGAAATTAAAAGAGGAAGGGAAATCCCTCAAATCCAACATTGAAATAATCGATAATACTGAATGAATTTCAAAGAAAATAGAAAAATTGCAATTGATGTACAGTTTTAAGTATGCCAAATTGAGTAATCTATCGGAAATAAATTCGTTTTGAAGATAGCGGAGACGTTATCGCTATGAACGAAGTGAAAACGAAAAGAGCCAATACACGAATGTATAAGGGACAAAATATTGCCATGTCAAAAGTCCATAATGAGGAATAGTTATGAAATGATTCATAAATAGAACTACTAGCAATTCGGTGATGCCATATCTATTTACATACGCACACTTATCAATGTCTCTGTCTCTCTGTCTCTCTCTCTATATATATAGGTGTGTCTGTGTGTGTGTATATACAGACATATATAGCCAGCCATACACACATGTACATACATACATACACACAGATTTGCTGCATGGCTTACATTTCTGCATCATAATGCAAATCTTGACAAAACTTGCTTGGTGAAGAGCGACTACAACAAATATTATCGAAACAGGCAGTCTCGGGATACAGTAAATAATGTCACTGTAATTGTAACGTGCACTTTATTCGTTAATTGTTTATTTGTGAAAAGATTCCATATATAGTAATTTGAGAAGGCCATTAAATGTAGGCATTCAACGTAACCTCCAAGACCTGAGGCTTACATACGAAATATAGCGTTAAATAAATTTTCAAGGCGAAGCAGCGTAAAATAACATACCGCGTATGCGAAACAATGTATTAAGATTTAAAATATCACTCAGTCATATCAATGTAGAGACCACAAGATTGCATCTAAGTTGTGTGTTGGTGTGTGCATGCACGCACATATAAATATATACACATATATAGACAGTAAGTATTCCTAGACCCTCAGGGTAAGCGCATTGAACACTGTTGAATTGCATGGAAAAAGCAGCGTTATACCACGCCCTTCATACACAAGCATATACGCGCAAATCTGTGCGTCATATACACAAACACACACACAGACACACGCACATATATATATGTGTGTATATATGGATGTACGTATGTATACATATATACATACAAACATGCATATATATATATATATATATATATATATATATATATATATATGTATATACATATATGAATACATATACATACATACATATATATATATGCATGTATATATATATATATATATATATATATATATATATATATATATATATATATATATATATATATATATATATATGTATGTATATATATATATATATATATATATATATATATATATATATGTATGTATATATATATATATATATATATATATATATATATATATATATATATATATATATATATATATATATATATACATACATACATATACATATATATACATATATATACATATATATTTATACATAGACACAAGGAAGAATTTATATTTTTGCCAATTGCTGTATGTTTTTTTCTAAAGAATCACTGATATGTTATGTAGTGCATTTCTATACTTTTCATATCTTACAATATATTGAAAATCTAGATGAATCGATTGATAAAATAAATTTTCTTTTCCATTAAAAATGGAGATGCCTCAGTCTATAAGATTGTGTACATTTCTACACGTAATTGTAATGTGTGCATCCTTATGATAAATCTAAGTTTCATGTTGAATAAATATTCTATTATTCTAATCTATCATCAGTTCCAGCTACAGGTTGTGACCACGATGGTGAAGCGCCATTAGAGCTAATGGAATTTTTTTTTTATACTCACTCTCAACACTGTTTCCGGAATTGGTCGTGGCGAAGTAGTGGTTTAGATGGAGATTCACTTCTTTGTGTATCTTACCGGTGAGGTGGGTTCATCTTGTTTATGAGATAAAAAATGTGACTATTTGTTCTTTAAACACATCCATATTTACACCTCGTATATGTCTGAAGCCTTTTGAACGATTACGGGCCTCTGCACTCTCAGGTGTCAGTGCATTGGAGTCTTACTCTGAAAGGAGAATGCGGGAACTTAGTTATTATGTAGTGGCGTCCAGTTCACTCATTGCTGTTGATTGAATCCCAAATCTGGGTGCTCTAGATTCCAGAATTCGCCATATCACCGTATCTGTGTCGTACCTTCTGTCAAGGGCGTACACCTCAGTGAGTTTAATTTGTCTTACACCGAGATATTGCACCGAGTCAATCCTCTTCGTGCAGTGGCGTTGGATGACCTGGAGTATCACAGTCAATATGTCGATTGTGGATAACGCAATTGAGAGTAGCAATATGGTCGACTGAGGAAGAATATTCGCCAACATGGGATGAACATAATTCCTCTTTCTGAATTCTGAATAAAGCTTATATATATATATATATATATATATATATATATATATATATATATATATATATATATATATATATATATATATATATATATATATATATATATATATATGTATGTATATATATATATATATATATATATATATTAGAGGAAAAAGGACAACAAAAGCCAAGACAGGATGAATATCTCAAGTCATTAATAATAATGAACAGAAATTTACGTCACATGTTAAATAATTCATGAAAGGTACAAAAACTGGAAATTTGTTGCAAATATTATCAATTAATATTTAGCAACAAACACATTGGGGAAATGTGGAGCAGCTTTTAAATAAAAAGGAAAATCTTAGTTTCTACGAAAGCTATTCGAAGTTATTGGTTGGAGACAATGGTGTACATATTTATGTTTAGATCACAGCCACACATACTTCAGGAGTGGAGGGAAGTAAGAAAACCGGCTGGAGGGAGACCCAAACCCAATTAATGTCGGTGTGTCTGTAAGCGTTTGTGTGTACACACACACACACACACACACACACACACACACACACACACACACAGATAT
>NC_142939.1:30240192-30285192 GCF_046866305.1 Octopus bimaculoides
TTTGGGACGATAAGTAATTCTTGGAAGAGCCTAAGATTTTCTATGCCTGACCACAATAAATGTCTTCACGAAATAGGGTTTGTGCATGTTCAAGGGAGAAAGAGAAGGTAGAGAGATATGCACACAGGAAATGAGATAAGTATGTAGAAAGAGAGAAAGAAAGACGAAGTAAGAAGAAACGATATGAAGGTGAATTGACTCCGGTCTTGAAATGAGTATTTTATAACCGAAAATTAAATGCTGTAACTTATTGTTGACTGCGGTGCGATTAGAAGCCGAAATTATTGTCGCAAACCTGCCTATCTGACGCCGTAACCATCTCAGTAGTAGCCTGTGTCATCAATATTATTACTAATAAAATAATCGAGCATCAACAGGAAAATTTACATACATATATATCTACATTGTATACTAAGTATATATTCATATTAAGTATATTAGCATAATTATACTTTACGGTTTCTCTCAAGGAAATTGTCTCTAGTGTATGATTATCCGACTCTTGAATAATGTCGATATTTTTCATTGAATTATAACAATTCTTTTGACTAGATTCGTCCCTGATTATAGTCACGACTTAAAAATTCTGGCAAATATCATATATCAAGTTACTGGTACGAAAAAGAACCCCACATGTATAGACGTTAACATAGACTCCACTAAAGTTTGAATTCAGGGTTGAACATTAAATGCTATAAACCTAATATATCTTGTAATTACTTGTTTTAAACTCTTGTAAGTGAAAGTTAGCAATCAGGTCAATTGATTTCCCTGACTATATAAATTGTTTGATTTCGATGTTTTCTAATTTGTTAGCGTCTCCTATGATCTATTTTCTCTCAACCAGATCACTCATCCAAACAATTTCCGATGAAACTTTCGCACACAGCTTCTGATATAATATTCTTGTGCGCCCTTTTGTATAATAAATTCGATTGAATTTTACGCACTTTCTTAAGAAAATTTCGCTTACATATATATTAGGCAGCTGGAAAATGTTCACTTTTCCTTGCAGACATTGGAAGTTAATTTAAATGAAGTCTATAAATCTATATGCGTTCTGAATATTTGAACCGTCCTATATTGGAACTGATGCTATTTTTACAGATGCATCATAATTTCATCAAGTCGTTTGTGTTTACAAATTTGCTAATGCAATTGTTATTCTTGAGTCATGTATGTTTCAAAGAATAACGGAAGTGAAATCATTTTGAATAAATTGATGCTGCAGTAGATATTAGTAGGATTTTTGTAGTTGTTTTTTTCAAGTCTAAATACCTAAGGACTGATCAGCATGCTTATATGATGGATGATATTATTAACTTGGTTGTTATGTGTAATTTATTCTATTGTGTATGAGCTGAGATGTCAGATTTTAACTCTTGTCTTTTGACCAGATATTCTGTAAATATCTTACTTGTAATTCAAGCTATATGCTCTACGATGTTCATACAATAACTTGCAAATTAAGTTTTAAGACTACGTATAATGTTTTGTGCGATAAAATTAGCCCGTAAGTAGATGCGTATACTGGAAATCATACTTTGGCAAGCGTTAGAAACATCTGTCTAATTTCAGAATTTCCGCCCCTATCATCCTACAAGTCACGGAAGCCCTCAAAAAGCCACCCCGTCCTCCCTTTACAGAGAAAATAAGGTGATTAGAATAATGTAATTATATGTACTTATAATTCAATAATACGTAGTTTAGTTAAATGTGTCTTCGTAATTAAATAGACAATACAGTTTATTCTACATCTAATCTATATCACTTACATATCTTGAAAGCTTAAACCGCGTTTCTACCTCAACTTTTCATATGTACTAAAGGGACATGTTTGTTTGATTTTAACTCATTATTTCTGGCATTTCCCCCCAGTAATATTTCCATTTCTTATTTTCTCATGATTTATATTGAAATAATACCGTTCAAAGTTTTGTAAGTTTTTGTCAGGAGAACAACAGTATCGAAGAGCAAAAGCATTCGACCGCATCCAACTGAAGTACCAAGTATTACACATGTCTCTTCGACACTAGACCGGAATATTTTTTTATCATAAATGTAACCAGCATCAATAGTGCTTTTAAACAGATATTCTGTGATTGTCCTACTTTTAAGTCAAGTTGTATGTTCTACGATCTTCATACAATAAACTGCAAATTACTTTCTGTCACTACGTATAAAACAATAGGTACAAATCTTCTTTTAGCTATACAGTCTCAAGCAACACACGGACACGACGTTTATGCATTTCCTTTGTAAGTCAACTCATATTCTGTGTAGGAGTTTTAAAACTAAAAGTATAACCTACGTACAAATACGAAGCAAACACTATACGTCTGTCAAATTCTTTTGGTGTAACATTCCGTTATTATGAACGACCAGGTACTGTACTGAATATGAACATATTTTGCTGGATTCTGACCCCCATTGGTGTTCTATTTCCGAATCCATTCGAGTTTACCATTGACTTCCCAACAAAAAACTCGGAACGAGATCGAAGAAACTATTTTACCACATTGAAATTATCGGGTACTGCTTGCCTTTACACAATTCTATACAGATAATAAAATACATTAGTCAGAATTAGATTTACTTGCTTTAACATTTATTAACACTTTTGTTTTATTTTCCTTCAAGAACGTTGCCCTTCTCTTAATGAATCTTTAAATTATTATGAGTTTAGTAAACTAATATTGACATAATTAAGTTCATGATCGGAACATAAATTTCCATGAAATTTTGATGAAAGGTCTTAGTTTAGAGGAATTTTAAGAATCGAAATTTATAACATACAAAGAAGGGCGGTAGTGTTTATATGATGCAGTAAATTATGAGAGCACTTATTCAACAAAGAAAATTAAAAAAATAATAAACCGAATTCCAAATGGATTAGCAACGAATGTTCGCCGCCAAAAAATACCATATCATTTTAAACAAAGAAGACTATACGGAGCAATGTATTACTCCATAGACTTTCGAGAGAGGAATGAAGCAAATTGTTAAACATTACGATCATTTTAAGTAAATAATCTCCAACTTACCCAAAATCCGAACACTATACATGTATATATATATTACTTGCATATAATAATTATGTAACTGGTATGTATCCCTTCAGCTACTGCGAATAGCGCTACTCACCTACAAGTAGAAAAGAAGAAATATCGAATCTATGTTAACTGAGTAAAATGCCTCATAGTTTTAAATATTTTCACAAAGACAACAAGCATCTACTGGTAAAAAGTTTGTTAACTATTCCTTTAATATAGTACAGAAACAAACATATACAAATAAAACATAAACAAATGCAAACACATATATATATCATAAAAAGGGTAATATAGTATGCATTCTTTCAATTGTTGATGGTTTAATGCTCATTTCAAAATTGTATGGAAAGACAGTTTATTTTACGAGTAACTAGTTCTTATACATTTGCTACGTACGGAATGTAATGTCAGAAGAATTTTTACTCTTAGTTACAGAGTATGATGCATATTCTTGAGAAACTGTAAGATAAGGGGAAACTGTTATGAAATTGTGCTTATACTGTGCGTAGTTGAATTGTTGGAAGTTATTTCATCGTGTTGAGAAAAGATATTTAAAAATATTATTTCCAGCACTTGGGCTAATGTAGCGGTTTATATGAAAATATTCACCTTTGTAAGATATTCTCGATGAATTTGCAGGAATATAAGTATAAATGTATACGCAGATATTAGCAAATTAAATATCTACTTGATGAGAGAAATACATCGTAATTGTATAATGATTTATTACAAAATATATGTTTTAAAATGCCATCACCAACAATAATCATTGGTTAAATCTCGAGAAAAATTGACACAGCTTTCATAAAATAAAGATTGTTTAGCTATTAGTATATAAGTATATACGATATTACGGAGCTCATTATTTTTGAAAATGGTTTCTTTTCTAATGTTAAGTGAACAGTTAATTTTTCATAACCTTAAAAATATAGATATAACATTTGCTTGTCAGTCACTATTTGAAAAAAACAAAATATTCACGCATATCGGATAGGGTTTCCTTTTGTCATTATTATTCTTTTAAATAAAGATGTAGCTATTGTAAACTTCCTTTCCATCATGCGAAAGTTACTCTCAGTTACATATGCATCTTGACAGCTGTGATATAGGGAACTATTGAAATAGGAATGCTTTGATGTGTTCCTTTACGTAGTAAATTGCACTGTACGAAAAACCAAAAAATGTCAGTATGGCCGATTTTATTAAATTATTTAAATTCTACAAGGTGATTTAAGTATTTTCTCTTAGTATATTGTCCTTTACTTATGTAAATATTCTGATGAGATGGGAAACGTAAATATCAACTTTTGATTTTCTATCTTGTGTCTTTATTGTTCTTCTCTTCTCTGAAATATCCTATGTAGAAGCTGTTTTCACTGACTTACTCATTCTCATCATGAAAACACAAAAGTTCGCAAGACTGGGCGATATATTATAGCTGCATGACATACTTATGTTTGCTAACAGTTGAGACAGTGTATTCATGTATAAATCAAGGCAGGACCCTGCCACGTAATGAATATCTGTTCAGCATCACCGTCGACTGAAAATATACGCATCAAAAGGAGTTAAATGGAGGGGTATTAAGAATTTGAAGATACAAAAAACAACTAACTGGTAATGAACACTATTTTAAGACATGATCAGATAACTGGCAAGTCTGATCTATTCTTCTGAAGATTCTACCACTTAACTATATATGGAGTTAATAATGACAACAATAGTAATTATTGAGGACATAACAAAAAGTAAGAATGCTTGGACAAAGTATTCCTGCATATCTAATATATGTTTAGCTACTGTGACTCGCCAATGAGTTTAATTTATTTGTTGGCCAGTATATACATATATATATATATATATACAATGAATAATATAATCCGATTGCGTTCTTGTAAATAATAATAGTCAGATGCTTGGAAAAACTAAATTGATAAAAAAAACATGAGCAGTTTACACTTGTGATGATAATGATGGTGTTGATGGCGATGATGATGATGATGATGATGATGATGATGATGATGATGATGATGATGATGATGATGGTGATGATGGTGATGATGATGATGATGATGATGATGAGGAGGAGGAGGAGGAGGAGGAGGAGGAGGAGGAGGAGGAGGAGGAGGAGGAGGATTATGACGACGACGATAGTGTTGTTATAGTTGGTGATGAGGGTGTTGATAATGATCATGAGCATGATGATGTTTGCATTTGTCGTGGTAGTGATGTTGCTACTGCTGTTGCTGAAGGTGGTGTAGACGATTAGGATAACTGTGACGGAAGCCTGCGAATGATAATTAAGATGATTATAATGAAAGGTGATATTAGAGTGCTATTAAATGCGTGAAATTAAGAAGTGTAACTTCAAATTTCTTCTAAATATATGTTTCAAACAAATATTTAGAAGACTATTACACTCATACTTCTTAGATTCATAGCTCAAGTTTCGACATTCTCAAATATCGACTGGGTTAAGAGGAATACATTGTGAAAATTACATATCGTTAAATATGTCACTTTTGGCGTGTACCAAGCTGGATTTGATCAGGCTTTTGTGATAGTAATGGCAACATTCTTAGAATTATGCTTTCGTGACCAAAGTCATTGCTGCTGAACTAGTTTAAGTCGATACAGAACATGTTCATGAATATTCCGTCCTTGTCTGAGTAAATTATTGTAATTCTCTTCAGTATACGCTTGATTGTCTCAAGTAAGTTTCTAGTTGTATATTTTCTTATACTAAGGAGATAGACAATTCGATAGAGACGTAATTTAAGATGGAGGAAAACAAGGAAAACGAAACATGGAAACAAAAGTCAGTAATGATGATGATATTGATGATGATGTTCACGCTAATGATTATGATGATGATGAAGATGATGATGTGGAGGAGGAGGAAATGGAAGCGGGGGATGACAACGACTACGATGATGACCAACATCATAATTATATAAAATAGAACCATCACGACAAATGTCATCATCAAAATCCACCCCCACCTCTACCTCATCATCATCATAATCATGATCACGATCATGATCATGTCCATAATCATCATCATTATCCACAACACTAAAACCTTCAAAAGCAACTGTTCTCATCATCAACATTATCATCACCATCATTTTCGCGGTTGACTTCGTTGTAATGGGCGTGAAGCAGGTACTGGGAGTGATGTTGTTGGTGGTAGTGGTTTGAGTGATGGTGGTAGTGATTTGAATGATAATGTAATTAATGCAAGGTATCTAATACACTTAACGACGAAAAATAACTGAGAAGTTTAAAGAAATAGAAGGCAATCAATGAACAAAATGCTAAAAAACAAAAACGAACAAAGTAGGAATAAATATCGAAGTTAAGCCAAATGTAATGCAAAAGACAAAATCAGCCGACGAAGCGAAAATGGAGAGAAAAAAAAGTGATGTAAAGAAAACGTAAAACAAGATTAAAGAAAAATTGAAAACATTGCGATTAGAAAGACAAAAAGTTAACACTACAAGAGGAAAAAGTTCTCGGAAAAACAAAGCGATCAGAAAAAGTCTATGCAAAGAAGGAATATACACGGAGAGGAAGGAAATGATATACAACAGACGAGAAAAAAAGGCAGGAAGTATAAGGCGACAAGAATATTAGTAAGGTAACGATATAGCATTACTAAAGACAAAATATGAATTACAATGTCAAAAAAGAGATAAAAGCAGAGTGAAAATATGTAGTGGTAAATGAAAGAAAAATACAAAGTTGAATATAATCGGAGACACTATAGACGCATTTGCTAAAAATTAAATTTGGAAAGTCATATAGAAATAAGTAAAAAGAGAAAAGCGGATGAAATTATAAAAGTTAAGTAGTGGAGAAGAATCGACGAAGAGAAGATGATTACATATCATTCCATAGTATTTTGAAGAACTAGAAACCAAAACATAGCTGAATAACATGATGATACATATGAAGAAATATTCATCGACCAGCACGTTTGTGGAAGCGTTAGTCGATCCATCTACACCAATGCTTTACCGATCCATCTTTTAATCGATTCAGGATTGATGGTGAACAAAGGTGAATTTGGTGGTATAGACTAGATAAAAGACGGAACAAATATTACGATTCCGTCAAGAAAACATTAGTTTACTACTACTACTACTACTACTACTACTACTACTACTACTACTACTACTACTACTACTGCTACTGCTGCTACTGCTGCTGCTGCTGTTGCTGCTGCTTCTGCTTCTTCTACTACTACTACTACTACTACTACTACTACTACTACTACTACTACTACTACTAATATTTTGTCAAATTCTTTGTGCTTGGACAGTAACAGCAACAACAACAACCACAACAACCACAATAATAGCAACAACAACAATAATAAGACAAAGCACAGTTTCTCCCATCTACGATGTCTCAGTGAAACTTGCGAAAGACACATGCGAATTCAACATCGGAATGTTTACATGTGATAAAATGTAAGTGGAACAAATCACTAAGTACGTAAATTGATTAATTACACGTACACTCTAATATATACACAATCATATATACATTTCAACACACATAGGACTACATATACATCCACATGTTTACACAACTACATGAAATTTACAGGATACACATCACATACATGTATATGAAAGCACGTGTCACAAGCGAATCAAAAAATAAACATTAAACATTTTTTTTTCAACTAATACAGAGTGAAAAATTCATACGTTTAAAAGCACCACAAAAAAACTATGCCCAGAGACAAATCTATCTAGAGAGAAAATACAGACGAATAAAGATCTGTTAGTCATAAGAACCTACGTTACGAGTAATGTCTTCATTCAGAGAATGTGAACGTCTAAGCTCGTCATGACTCAATGATAACAAAGCAAAATACAAACCGGAAAATCGGTCACCCGGTTCAACAAGGGTTGCGTACCCCAGTCAGGAACCAGACTGGACACGAAAAATCAGCTACTGGTTCAAATGCTCCCGAAACACAGGAGCTGGAAGTACCCCACGACCGGAATATACCAACAGAAGACCATCCACGCTCGTCATCAAATAATGAAAAGAAAAGAATGAAACATGGTCTAGGGGAGATGATGAAGAAGTTATTAAAGCCTACTAGCATGCCATTATTTCCCCACAAATAAATCTAATACTAAACGAACCTACCTGAAATTGAGGCACAAGCACCTTGAAGTAAGATCATATATAGAAATTAGTAACTGGATTAGAGAATGACCAAATTAAACAATCATTAAGGGATAAAGGGAACGAAGTTGCAGCTAAAGAAGATACTACAGAAGAAATAGTTTTAGACCAATCCAGGTCTGATAAAAATGCAGTAATGATAGAAAGAGTTAATGTAACTGTTAAGCCCAGTGAAAAAACCTCAAGTTTAACAAGACTATCTAAACAACAAAACCCGAAAATAAAAGAAGAAATATAATATGAAAAACATACTTGACATCGATACTACCATAGACGATATAAAGCAAAAGATATGCGCTGTAGCTACCCGAATAGCACGGTACCAAATGCGTATTAGATTCTTCAAGTACAAGAGTATGCCAAAGAATACCCCCAAAATTTTTCCCAGGAAGATAGTTAAAATCTCAATTAAAATTCCCCTCAAAAGAAGTGCAGGAATTTTGGAATAAAATTTAGGCTAAAGAAAAAAAAAACACACACACAATCAAAAAGCCCCTTGGATTGATAGATTATCTACTGACTTAAACTTCTTAGAAGAGCAAAAAGTGGGAGGGTATCAAGATAGAAGATGTAAGATCTGCTCTCAGGAAGTCAAACAAATGGAAGTCTCCAGGAAAGGATATAATTCCTAACTTCTGATTGAATGCTTTCCCAGAGAGTCATGAACTGCAAACAAACTTTACAACAATGTTTTGAAACAACCTAGTACAATTCCCTCCTGTCAAGTTAATAGTGTTACATAACTATTTCCAAAAAATGAAGACACTAATGAACCAAAAAATTATAGACCCATAACCTGCCTAACAACAATGCATAAAATACTAGCATCTGTCTTGACTGAATATACCTATAATTTTTTGATAGAATGTGACATATTGCCCAATAAGCAAAAAGAATGTCAGCGTGGGTCCTATGGTTTAAAGATAATTGGGGCCTAGTCGACTACATCAACCCACGTGATTCACTGATATTTAATTTATCAACTCCGAAGGGATGAAATGCTAAGAACGAATAAAAAAAAAGAACTAATAATAATAATATCAGTGGAAGACTGCGTGGAGTTAGCTAGAGTAGATACATACTCTTATGTAGGTAATAGTAAAGAAAGTTTATAAAATGCCGCTAGAGCCACAGCAAGATATATGGAAACCAAAACAATAAATGAACTTAAAAACCAGAAAAAAAGAGTAACTATCTGACTGGTAGGAGAAGGCGTTGCATGGTAGATTCCCAGAAATATTTTCAGTAAATAGTAGTAGTGAGACATGGTTATAGTTGCAGAAGTGAAAACTGAAGAGGGAGACAGAAAACATGTTAGGAGCTACACAAGATCAAGCATTAAGTACTAATTAGATAAAAGCCAAAGTAAACAAAAACGAAATAGATTCTCAATGTAGATTATGCAAATCAAAATAGGAAAGTGTTACTCATATGCATGTAGCATGCTGAAACAGAAAGAATACAAGAAAGACATGACAATCCAAGGATAGCACTTTGTAGAAAGCTAGAATTTGAATATACTGATAATTGGCATGAACATGAATCTATTAAAGTACTAGAAAGTAAGAAGTACATGTTGTTGTGGGACTGACAGAGTTAGGAGGCCTGATTTGATAGTAGTAGATAAAGAGGATAGGAAGTGCCCGATAATTGACCTTATATTCCTAAATGATGAGAACATTAATATGAAAAGTATAGAAAAATAGCAAAGTGCCAGGCCCAAGGTACTGGATTACAGAGACTATGGAAGGTGCGTGTAAAATGTATCGGAGGAGTTATAGGTGCATTGGGAACTATCCCTAAATATCTGAACCGACGAATAGAGGAAATAGGCATAAAACTCAGTTTAGTGCAGTTGCAGAAGACGGTGTTATTAGGGATAGCTAGGATACTTTGGAGGGTTCTTGGCACCTAAGGCCCGATATTAGTATTCTCTTCCTTTCTAACAGTCTAATCTGTTGAGTGTATAATAATAATAAGAAGAAGAAGAAGAAATGGAAAAACTTTCAAAATACAAAGACCTGGAAATAGAGATAACTCGAATGTGGAGTCTAAAAACAGAAGCAATTCCTATCATAGTAGGTGCCTTAGGTATAATAAAAAATATTCAGACAAATACATAACAAAAACACCAGGACTTACAAATATATATAACATACAGAAAATTGCACTACTAGGTACTGCACACATTCTACGCAAAACACTTTCAATACAGTAAACATAAGAGCGCCACAGCAAACCACAGCACATACCCAAGGCGCACAGAGCTGCGCTCGGTAGTGAAGTGAAAGCACGTTATAAAAATAAAACTACTGAACAATAATAATAATAATAATAATAATAATACTAATAATAATAATAATAATAATAATAATTTGTTTATTGCTTACAAGAGTCCTACGCAAAAACAAAAATACACGACCAAGAACAGTGAGGATTTACATTTAATGCGTGTAAAGCTTAAAAAAAAACAATAACAACAATAATCACACAAGCAGTAATATTCCGCCAAGGCACCTCGGGCGGGTACCCGTATTCTCCCAAGTCCCTTCAGCTTACAGGGGTCTGCTCGAGGAGGCATAGTCTTACGGGCCACCCTTCAACAAAATTACTGAGGTGGGGTATTTCTTTTCTCCACTCTCACTTTACTTTAGAGATTGAACTTCAAAATGTTGATGAGGCATTAGTTGAAGGGGAAAGTATCTATCTTCAGTCCTATACACCTCGTCTACCACACTGTCTCTTCCGCCACAGCCACCAGACAACAAAATTGCCTGCTCTTTCTGGCGAAAAGAAGTGAGGTGATCTTCCCAACATGCTCCTCCACTTAGTAAATCTATCCTACTCACGATATTAGCTGTTCGATATTAGCTCCATAAAACAGCAATGCCCGGACAATGGGCAGGTGTATGCAGAACGGTTTCATCGCTCTGCACCCAACTGAGACAGGTCCGGCTGACAGTACTTCTGTGCCTCTTACTGATGTCCAGAACTGTCACGTCTTCCAGGTAGCACTGCGAGTTCAGGGATTTCTCGATTTTTTTCCATAGGCCTGGGCCTTAAAGTCCTCTGAAATGACCAACCATTGTTTACATTATTTACATTATTTACATTAGTTACATTCGACGGATATTTATCCTTTGATGTTTACACAACGTTTCGGCTAATATACCCTCAGCGTTCTTCAGGTGTCTTGGTTTCTCATCCCTAAGGTATTTTCGATGTTATTATTATTATTATTATTATTATCGTTGTTGCTCAGGTCACTGCTTAGAATCGAACTCAGAATCTTAGGGTTAATAGCCCGCGCTCTTAACCACTATGCCATTTGGTCGTAGCGAGATAGCAAGCGTTCTAGTTTCATCAACAATAAAACAAGACAAGGAATGACGACCAGGTGGTAGTAGAGGACGGAAGCGATATACGCTTTCACCACCTCTGCCTGGCCATTCAGGGGCAGCTTCATCTCTGCCGTTTCTGAGTGAGACTGACCATCATGCCCGTCACCTCCCCTAGCTCTTGTCTTGGTTGTCCAAACAGAACCAAACGCATAGCAATTCGAACGGCCCTTATTTCCAGCATCATAGTACATGTGAATAATGCATATATCGGTTTCTGTGTGTAAAGCTATAATATCATATGATTACATTAGACGTATTATGAAAACATGGACATCGGTGCAGTCTGCGTCCAGTATGCAGTACCACACCTAGCACTAAAAGCGTTTTTACAGATCCTCATGAGGTAATAGTTTTGATATTCATCTGAATGGTCTTTGTGCAATACATAGTTGCCCACGCATAACAATATCTGAAAAATATCATGTAATGGGCGAGTGAATAAATGATATGTATTGTACAGATAAACTGTTCACCATATGATTATTATTTTTTTTTCTTTTTTCTAAATTAGGAAACACAGTGCGGAACATGGCAGAGCATTCAGATCTTGCCTCCTGGGTATAGAATCTCATTTGTTTCATCTCATAGGGCACTGGCTTATATATAAACAGAATTACATAAAAAAAGAGGAAAGAAATAGAAAAACGTTCTGTGCTAAGATTTTACAAGACAAAAGAAACATATCCGATACCACAAATCCAATTGATTCTAGTCTTAGCAAGATTCTTTATTTGTGTTTCCTGGCTAGAACATATACATGCAATCAGAGGTGTAAACGGTATATAGAGATAAAACAAATGTTATCACTCTCACGTGGACACTCACATTCATGCAGTTAAGAGACATGTGCACCTATTCTATGAATACAAGTATATTATCACACAACTATGTATATGCAGTCGATAACTACAAAACAGGTGTAAATAGACACACATTCACAAATACGTCGAAACATCTGGAATAAATAGAAAATATTGTTATTTCGTAGTGACTGACACGACTGAATTCTGCAAATATCCTTTGGTAATCTTAAATAAAAATATACATGTATTCGCATAAACAAATATTACCACAAACACGTTCGTGGGCTCAAGTCCCGAGGACAGCATTGGAATTATTCCATCCAAAGTATGTTTCTCAATATTTAGACGCTATTAATCACAATATATCTCCTTCAACAATCAATGTTCCATAACAAAATAATTTCATGTTTGCTTTGAAGCTTATAATTTTTTTAATAATATTAATAGTATACAATTCTCGCTGGATAAATTGGGAGGACTACGTTAGTCCAATCGTAGAAGACCTGTTCTGTTTTCAAAACATGTCGACCCGAGGCCTACGTATGGCTTTCAAAGTTTTCGATACGAAAAGAATTCTTTTCAAACCAATATTTGCATGGTAGGTTGATAGACTCTTTAGCACTTCGGGCAAATGAGTAACGCTATTTCGTCCGTCTTTACGTTTTCTGAGTTGCGCTTCCGTAGTAGTCGACTTTCCCGTTCATCGTTAGAGATCGATACAAAAAAGTACCAGTCGAGCCCTGGGGTCGATGTAATCGATTTTCCCCATTCCCCGAAATTTGAGACCAATATTTACAAGCTGTTGTTTACAGTAAATTTGCTTTAAGATCCAACATTCGAAAAAATAATTATTACATATTATCTTGAATTCTATAAAAAAGTTTGATGACGTCAACATAATCTTACTGATTTAGATGTTTGGAAGAATAAATAAAGTGTATATGCAATTATGGAAGGTAGCTTCTCTGGAGACCTGAGCACCTCTTTGAAATATGTGAGATATAAAATAGTTATGGACAAATGCATTGAAATATTCACTCTCTCTACCGGGTTTACAGATCTACTCTGCTCATAAGCTCTGGGTGGTAATTTATAATAACTAACTTTAAAAGGCAGATGAATCTATTGATTTATGAAAGTTAATTCATTATGAAATTTGATTTGGCAATGAACCTGAACACCTGCTGGCAAAAGATTAGAGAATCAAGTGTTAAGAGAGAAAGTGTTGAGGACAGAGAAAAGGAAAAAGGGAAACAGAGAGAAAAATGAAGCGAATGAGGTGTAAAGTGAGATAGTTGGGAAGCTCCCAACTATCAATATAGTAAGCGTAAATACCAGATTCTTGCATTCTCTCCATGTCTTGTAATTCAGACCCTTTCATTGTTCCAGCAGAAAGAATGGAAAAGGCGTTGCGATGGATGATGGTAACGGAGATGTGCTGGTTCAGCTACGCTGATTTACTGAGTTAGCACTTGCGTACTACTATCTCCACCCCGATAGCAGAGAGCAGCCTCAACCATAAACCTTTCAGAAGGCGACGATACTTTGACAATTTGTCGAACAGCGAAGCCATAGCTGATAGATGAATAGACCTAGCTGCCGGTGGAGAAGGTCTCGCAAAGTGTGACATCACAAGTGAGGTGATTACCGACACGGAACGAGAGTATTATCATACTGTCAGGCATCTTACCATCCCCTCAGTCTAGCCATGCTGCCTCGAACTGCGGTGTACACGTCATGCCTTGTGATCTTGTTAAGGGTGGCATGATGAAAGGCACCCAGCACTATGATGACATGACAATCGGTGCATGCTGAAAGAAACCACATTGGATCCGCAACGGTATTGGAGAGGCTTACACATCTGAAGGCCAAACTTTGGGAGACGCTAATGCACAAACAATCGCTATCAAGGTGAGTGCCAGTGGCAAGTGATGGCACTGCATAAGGTTCTGAAGCTGACAGAAAACATGTCATACGGCTGTAGTAAAATCGCAGCAATAACTCATCTGAAATCATGCAACACTGGATAGAGTTTCGTATTTTTTCTAGAGGACCGGATGTCTACAGAAGCGAGAAGTGAGCAGGGCGCAGGCCGAGATGGCTTCACTCGCGTAGGCCACTTTGCGCTTCCTGAACACACTACGTTCATTTGTGTTGTGAAGAACCCAGTTAATGAAGACACAAGAAGTTATAGATGAGAGAATAGCAGGCAGAGCCAGTGGGGCCGGATATCTATGGCCAAGGTCGCCATATTTCACGAGTGTACTGGCAATCCAGTATCGTCGAAGCGAACCCTGAAAATCCTTTCGGAGGTCCGTTGGATATAGGCGTTGTGTTATGTGAGGGGAGATACCAAGTTGAAGCCCTATTTCAAGAAATACACCGGGATGAATTCTCCTGCACCTGGTGAAGTAGTAAACCCACGTATGAGAATGAGGCTGTGAAGCCTTTTGCGTCGTCATTAAGATTCACGACCTCCGACTTGGAGGAATTAATGTTGAGGCCGATCTTCGCTAGAGCGGAAAACCCTGATCGGAAATCATGGCAGACAATCTAACGGCGGACCTATTGTTTTCCATGTCAAGCTCCACAATGAGATACTTAGAATCGCTCGATATCTGCTTCAGGGTAGAAAACTGGGAACACACGAAAGAGAGGAGTGCAGCATATTCGGACACTCTAAGTATTGGTGTCTGCCCGAAGTACGATATTTTGGCCTTACCTTGGACAGGCCATCTCTATCGGCGATGGTTTGGGGATGACCAAGGGATCTTAAGAGGGATTTTATGAAGCCTTCCGATCCGGGTAATGTGGACGAGTGTGGGCTGGGCGTCAGGCAGGCATGCCGTCTCATCTGAGAGTATAGTTAATGGCCGCTGCCGCGCTGCTGAGAGATTTTATGAGCTGCTGCATCTCCACATTAAGAGTGCTTTCAAGGGACGACGAGTCAAGCCGACTCACGAGAGATGATAGAAACAACCACATCCTGGAAAGTTGTTGCCTCTCTTCAAGTTGTTGGTTATAGCATACGTGCTGCAGGTAGTTCGTTGTATGCATAAGAGTAGGACGTACAGTCAGGAGTGGAGCAGCGAATGACATGAGGGCATCGGCGCCCTCATGTGTGGGGAGTAACTGATTGGCATCCCGAAAGGTAGATGAGAGACCGGGGCTGAAATACAATCAGGTAATGGCTGCTGGATTGGAGAGGACGAGGATCGAAGCAGTACGGAAATCTGAGCAAAGGGGAAAAATAAAAAAAGGAGAAAAGTGTTAAGAAAGGGGAAGTAAAAAGTAAAACGTAAGACAGGAGAAAAAAAGAAATGTGTGAAGAGGAAAAAGAAACAAATAGAAGCTTAATGAAGGAGTTCATGAAATATGCACCAATTTGAAAAATAAAACCAATCGATACTTATTGAAATACAGGTATTATTTTGTAATTGCAAGTGACCGGAAAACCAAAAGTAAGCAACTAATTCCGTTTCACACTCTAAATCCCGGAGGAAGACATTTGCACCACATATTCTTACTGTTATCACCTGTAAAGTTGAAGCCTTCTTTGAAGATACAGATTTATAAAGTTAGTTTTACAGAACGCCTAGACTTTACTTAGAATAAATTTGCAACATTTCACTGAGGTTCATTTTGAGGTTTTTATATACTATCTTAGATTAAATAACTTATTTAAGAGAAAAGATATATATGTGTGTATATATAAATATTCAGAGAATGTTAACAAAATAAGGAGGTGCGTAACGTGATTTTAAGTAATATGTTCAAAAAGATATGTTTATATAGAAGTACAAACAAAGGGAAAGAACGGAAAATACACGCATAGAATGTCGCTAAATCCACTTCAGTTATCGTCCACACGATCGCAACAATTTCATGCTTTTAACAATAATATTGTCCCCATTTAGTGATGTCAGCGCCGAGATCCCACCAATGGGGAACGATATATATAATATATAATGTAAATACATACACAGGATGCATACTTAAATGTTTCAAATAAAATCAGATAAAGAATTCTCAAGCAAAAAAAAAAAAAAAAATCGTAATAATGCGTTATTTATTTAAAATTGTGTCAGAAAATTAAAGCATGTAAACTTTCATTCTGACGAAATTTCTATTTTATAAATAAACAGGAATTCGTCATAAACTCATACAAAATCAACAAAGAAAAGTATATAAACAATATACAGCTTATTAGTAAGCTGAACGTATACAAATACGCAGTCGCTAATGTTATTGGTTCAAATCACAACCTTAAAGCATCGGACGTGCAAAGAAGTGAAGTAGTACGGCTCAATGTGTATTGTTTTGTAAAGAAACAAACAACAGAAAAATATTTGAAAAGAAGTGTTATCAGGATATCAGCATAGCTTGTTTGATATCAAGATTAAATAGCATGACATTTAAAGAGTTGAATACAGCATTGTGTAAGTCAAACTATATTACACAGATATGGAAAATGCGAACGTATGACTCGCAGAATCGAACTGACCTCTTTGTTATCAGTGATATAGCTTGACATTTTTAAAAGTATAATATATTCTACTTCATTGGGGGAAAGCGTAATTGATTGTCACTTAGATTGAAACGAAAGAAATCAATAGCAGTCACGGCTGACAACTTTCAGTAAACATCCACGGGTTGTTGATAAAAGTTACATTGAATGATTAAGCAATGTTACTCCCAGTGGGATCATACATTTAACAAAAGAATATTTATGAATATCTGTAAATGTATCAGCTTAATTTTTCACTCTTTCACACTGTACACGCATGCACACATGATTTTTCTCTCTCTCTCTCTCTCTCTCTCTCTCTCTCTCTCTCTCTCTCACACACACACACACATACACACACATACACACACACATACATACACACACACACAGAGGAGAGAAGTATGAATTTACATATTCATATGTTTATTGTATTTATTCGAGTGATGTTTCAATTTGAGCGTATTGAATGACAACTCTCTACGGAAGAAAAAAATATTATATTATATAGGTTGTGTGACAATGCTAGCGACCTACACACCTTAGATCAACGGTATAAATTCTTCCACTTTAACTCCGTATATGTTCTGCGTGTCTAATGACACCAATGTATTTAGAGGTGAATAAGAAAGTATAAACTTATAAGCTTCCAATTGAAGACCGATATTATTGTTGTGGTTGATTTTGTCGAGTCAGCCGTTGTTATAAAAATCCATATCTAAAATTTTCTAGATTAACCAATATGTAGTTTTGTATATCTTTATCTAAATTGTCGTGAAGATTTCTTTACTTAGATGGTAGAATGCTATGTAAACGCGGGATCACGATTATTTATAGCATGTCAAGTGGCCGCCTAGATGCTGTAATTTGATTAAAGTTATATATGGGCTGAATTCAGAAACCATTCTGTATAACTGTACAGAACTGTTGATATTTCCCTTTTAGCATATTAAAATTTGTCTCATGCGTTGATTTATAATTTTATACGGAGAGTCTAACAAGGTTGAGAAGTAAAAGTTGAGTTCATATTTATCTTAGTAATGCTACATGAATATCATTTATTCATGCAAATCATCTCAGCGTCTATTCTATGTGTCGAAACCTCTCTTTCGTGATACATGTTATTCATTTAAGGAAGACGATTTTGGAATACGATATTGAAGCAGATGAATCTGGGATTCTCTTTAAGTTAAATGCAAAAGGAAAGTGCAATTTAATTCTCTGGAATTAATTATCTATGATAGTTGCATTAAATAGATCGTGCTTATTTTCTTTAGCAAGTGCATTTCCCCAATTTCTTCCAAGTGAACATCCGATTATTCCTAATAGTAATATATTGTACATATGTTCAACGTGTGTTGCCTTCTAGCCATACACAAACACAAGACATGCAACACAACACACAATATTTCTGCATTTTGTTTCACGAAATAATTTAATGTTATGAAAGTTTATATATATGTAATTATTCGACAAATATAATATATTATGTATTTCCAGATTTAAAGGAAACACAAAACTGGGTTTTCTTTTCCTTTCGACATTTCCCACCATGTTGTTTGTTTACAGAACATTAACTGTATTAACTCCTTTTTTTTTTTTTTTTTCAATTATATCATATTCAAGCCAACAATAGTTGGCTTCCATTTCTATTTTAAAAACCAAATAAGATTTGGCCGGATTAGTGTGGAATAACATCTAAATGCAATTAGAAGATTATATTATACATCAAGCTACATCCATTTAATTCTTAGAGCAAGTTGAAATACATAGTTCTAAACTTTTAAATTGGTTATGTGAATGACAATTTCGAAACACCTATCAAAATACTTTTGAGATGGAAGGATAAACATTATGAATAGGTATTACGGTCTAGGCTTTGATACATATAAATCAAGAGATTGTGCTGAATATCTGAATGACGCAGATGTCAGATTTTGTATTGAAGGAGCGAAACTTTATAGCATCGCACTAAATCCGTTTCAGATATACTTAAAATTCTTAGAACATCTCATTCCACATTCAGAACATGTGCATGTCTAAGTCTCTATATTAACTCTTTGTATATCCCTATCTTTCTCACATGCTATGAACTATGTAACAGAAAACTTTTTTTTTTGAGGACATGGCATCAGGTGGCATTCCTTTTCAAAAGGCGAATGGATGTTGTGTGAAAGGTATTTAATATTTTCATTAGTTTTTAAGGCCACGAGTTGTCAGATTATTTACCGTGCTTGGCAAAATGCTAACTTTAAATTCTGAGTTCAAATTAGGCCGAGGTCGAGTTAATGAAGTAAGTACCAGTGTCCGCGTGATAAACTTCTTCCCTTGTCCAAACCAATATTTTCGTTGGTTTTAGTGAGCATACATATTGTTCAAAGGTATACTATATCGGATTACCGGACGACACAATGATGGTTGGCCTATCATTGTCCCTGTTTGTGTGATCAGTAGGATCTGAGGCAAGACAGTATGAATACAAAACGATTGAAGCGGGTATAAACACTAAACCATGTGCGAGAGCTTCACTCCCTATCTCTTACAAATTTCACAAATGACTGAAGAGCTCGGTAAAAAAAAAAAACAACTTGCATTGCGCAAGAAATATAATAAAAGTTTGTGACGATGTCACGTCTGCGAAGATGGATGATTATGTAACTGGAAAAGAGCTGAATAATGTTTTTATTTCTATACGTTAATGAACACAATATTTATGATCATGGCGTTACATATTACACTGTCGTGATAACATTAATGACCACATTGAGATTCCAGTGAATCACGCTTCTAACGTGGTTTGGTTCCTTAGTTTAATAAATTTCACTTCAGTTATACTTGAAATGTCAATAGAAAAGGCAGCAATGTCGTACATGCGATTTTCTCTCTCCTAATACAATAGAACATTTGTACATAGAACAGATACTACTATTCACTTCATACAGATTTATCTTAATCTCATAAAAACAAATAATACTTTTCCAAAGGTTTCTTATCACATTTATGCAAATCAATAAAATATTTATCAATGGTAGAAATTTATCTAATAATCTCAAAGGTCGCAGAGCGTTTTTTTTTTTGCTGCATCCGTTTAAACAAGGTAAATGGGGTAAGTTGAATGAAGATGTTGGTATTTAGATATATACACAATAATACTATGATCATGTGCATTGCAATAGATGATATACATCACGGTTAGAATTTAACCAATATATTACTAGGAAATCGATAAATGAAATAGATTCCAAATAATATTGTTTAATTCTCATCACTGAATTGAAACAGTATCTATTGTTGTTTGATACAACAAGCGGGAATCTTAACAGATTCTCAACACATATGAAACTAAAAGAATAAGACCAAAATGGATAGAAAACAGAAAACGATTAAAAATGCACCTTCAATTACAAAAAGAATGACCGAAGTACAAATCCTGCAAAGTATTTTTAAATCGCATATTTCAGACGCTCAAAGCTGAGTGATAATAACACTATAATACATCTCTGTCTATCTTTCAGCACCGAAAAAACCGTAAAATATGACTGGTGCGCAAATGATTTATCCAAGAATTTGTTTACAATACAAGCTGAACGAAGTAATTTAATTAAATACAGTTTGTATAAGTGTACACAACTTGTGCATACACACAGACACAGACACACACACACGCGCGCATGCTCGCACACATGCACACAAAACACAACAGACGTACACAAACAGGTATATATTTTTAGTGATATGTTGTATCAGTACACAAAATACTTCTTAAAATTAAATTAAAGATTTGTCTAAATATATACAGGTAAAAACAACCATAATCTGTATATTATAAGTTTAGTTTTTTCCTATGTTAACACTCCTACAAAAACCGCAATATACATTTAACAAAATATGTAAGATATATTGTTTTGGTAAAAACAGGATCATTTGAATGTAAGATGAGCGGTGCCATTATTCACTGTTCCTTCAAATGTTTTCAAGAGAATTCACATTTAGACAATGACGGAAATAGTTGACGCTGAAATAAGAGTTAAGCGAACAGATCTCCATAGAAACAGACTCTGAACGAAACTGGCAGCACTTATTGCAGTGAACCAGTTACTTGACTAGAACTCACTCTTACGCTATCTAGTTTACGTTTCCAGCAACGTTATCCGTTAAACAGAAAACGAGAAGGAATGACTTGCAGATTTATTAATGGTAGTCATATATTAAATGCTTCGAATTGAATACAGGAGTGAAACATGCGTGTATTTTACCTCCTTTCCGTTAGCCCCAGTGTTAGTGTGGATGCTGAAGTAAGCAACATGATAGGAATGGCAAACACTATATCACTCTCGTGGGTGAAGAAGACTAAACATTTACAGAATAGTAAATCTAAGAAAACATAGTGATGCTGCTGACAAAACAAAACTCCTCAAAAAGAACGTGAACTGCGAGAACAGGTAGACATGGGAAGCAGTATCAGTAAGTCTATGGAATTGCTACAGATGTAAAGTTTATTATTGGTGGTCGTGGTGTTACTGATCAAATTCTTTGTTGCTCAGGTACATATGGAATTCCCAACTTCTAACACAGAAACTAAATTGATCCAACACACAGAGACTAGTTTGATCATATCACACGTTAATATAGTCCTAGATAATAGGACGGAATTAAAGTGCAATTCTTCAGAGTAAACTGCCTTTGGGAAAACCTCTGCATTCACTCTCCAAAGGAGATTAACGACCTGGATCATGTACAAAAATACCGCAAAGTACCGGCTACATTAATGATGAGGAGTAGGTTGCGATATATTGGATACAGGCAACTCAGAAGATTTACGAGCGCTACTGGATAACCCCTTACCTGGAATACCGAACAGAAATGGTGATGCTAGGAGTCAATAATTAAGTGACACAGGCTATAATCAAATAACAAGATACCAAACATGAAATAACCAACGAACATGGTTCTCAATACATGTGAAGATGGAGATGTGTACATGGGTGAGAATCATTTCATTATTGCTAGTTAGATCATTTAAAAGAACTTAATGTATTATATATCTCAACATTTCTATACTGACAGTGATCCCTTTAAATAATGTAAGTGACTTTAGCGATTACCGTTATCTTGCTCTTAAATTGTCGAAGCTGTAGTGACCAGTTCTAGCTATCATTAGTCAAATTCGCATTAAGGCTGCCGGATTCCACAACAAAAATATTTGTCCTGTCATTTCAGATACTTGAATTAAAATTCCAGTACGGAGTAGGCAGTGAATTTTATTATTCCTGCAATAAACGGTAAGCATCACTTGTCGAATCGAATTGTTTATAGTTGGTCTCTTCCAAAGAGAGTATTTAAACATGTCGATATTTTTAAAGACAACGAAACAATGTAGAACTAATAATATATTTCTAGGATTAGACTTACACCTGCCTCTTTTAAACGGTCGATATTTTTGCTTCATTATTCCGAAACTATATTTAATTCTTTAGGAAATATTTTATTTCTTAAATGGATTTGTAACTCACGTTATTGCCACTAATGTTGACAGATATGTTTGACTGGTAAACACGGCTCAAACGTATTTATCATCAGAAAGCACTCCAGATTAGAACCGCGTTTCTTTTTAATTTGCTATTTAGGTGTTTATCGATCTATCTATCTATCTATCTATCTATCTATCTATCTATCTATCTATCTATCTATCTACATATATAACTATCTGTCTGTCTGTCTGTCTGTCTGTCTATCAGTCGGTCTGTCAGTCTGTCTGTCTCTCTGTCTATGTATATGTGTCTGTCTGTGTATATATAAATAATCAGAGAATGGGGAAAACCTCAGATCCACAAGCACGTCATGTGGACCACATTTATAGCTTATTATTTAATACAAAACATAGCATGGCATTTATGTGACATAACAAATTTTACGGTGATTTCCGCAGCCGGCGCCGATCAATGTTTACAAATAATTGCGAAAATAAAATTCTACATCTTCATAGGACATTTGAATCTGGGTACGGTGCTTCATCAGAGTAAAACAAAAGTAACCAAGATAAAGAAAAGTAAGCAGGAATAGGAAAGAAAACATGGTCTAGAAAAGAAGTCTGGAAGTCCAAGATATTAAAAGCATATATGAAGCAACGATGTCCAATCAATGTGCTTCTTTCCTCGATTTTCTGATTGTTTATAATTGTTTCCTGATAAAGTTTTGTTTATTCTGCTGTTACCTTACTCTACGAGCATAGTGTGCCTGCATACACATGCCCAGAGATAACATGGATATCGATAGTATATATAGTGATAGTATATACGGATATTTAATCCCTTAGTCGGTTATTATAACAGCTAACTCTGCTTACATTTGACACACACACACACACACACACACACACACACACCCACACACAAACACACACACACGCACACACACACGCACACACACACGCACACACGTATATATAACTTGTATGCTAGTTAAAATGTTTCTGATATATTTTAAATTCTAAAAGCAAATTCATTGCAGTCACCGTGGAGAAGAATACTCTCTCTTGTGGTAAAAAAATGTAAAAACATGTTATACTGACACTGCATCCCTGTAGCGGATTCCCAGATGCGTGTTTTTGATTCCTTAGTGTTTCCCAATGGGAAATACCGAAGAGAGATAACCCTAGGCAGCTTCAAAGTCGTAGCTGCGTATATGTATGTGTGTAGATCACGTTCAGTGTTTCCGTAACTCCGGATTTACTATAAAAAAACATTTTAGCGTGATATCCTTCACTTTGCATTGAAATTACAACAAAATATTTGATGTTCGAATTTTATAATTGATTAGCAGATTTAAAAGGCTTATAATTACTAACAAGTTCTACCGCAGCTTAGTTCTCGCGATATGTAGGCGTAATTCAAAGTTAATTTTAAAAGATAGAATGCCATTCTGTCCAAGAGTATTACATTCTGCCTTCAGTAAAAGATTTACGAGAAGCTGTGAATTAAGACCACGTTAGAGAATTATCAATAACTTCTTACACATAGTGGACGCATTCATGTTTTATAGAGTGTAGATGGTACTGTGTCTAAAGATATTGCAAATGGATACTGAGTCCGTATACTATTTATTTGATAATTTTTTTTTCAATATTTGGAACGGAAGATCCTGGTAGAAACAAATCATAGCATTTATATTTAAAATTCAGTGGCTAATTTCAAGTGGCTAATTTCAAGTATAAAATCGACAGGATAGCAACTCCTTGAACATTACAAGAAAGGCTTTGGTCATATATATGTTCGATAAATGCAGACTTGGGACTAAGCAACATTAACAATAGCATATTATTAATCTACTAGCATGAGTGTTGCGTGCCAGATAGCAAAGCAATCCTACCGTTTTTTTTTTAAAGAATCATTTAGTAATATAATACTACATACTCTGATAAATATATGGGATATTCATTACTCTAAATCCTTTCGACATAGACCTGTTTTGTAGAAGCCATTTAGATTTCACCTATAACAAAAATTACAATACACTAAATGCTATCATGTTCATCTCTATTTTAGAAAGAGGAAGCTCATTTTATATATTTTATTCGTGCGATAATAAGTAGGCTGGTAACAACTAAGATATTGTTTGACAAGTCATATGGAAAAAACAATGTTGACCAAGGCATAAAAGTATGGGAATGAATACCTTAACAGCGGATGCAAATGGCCGGATTAACATTATCTGAAGCCTCACAAAATTGAAGTGACGCCTATTTTGAAGTAAATTGTAAATTATTTGCTGAAAATCATGTTCAGGTGAAAATGCAAAGCAAATTATGGCTAATGCTGAACATCAATGCACATAGTAAAACGCTAAACTTAGTGACATTTGGGCCGACTCACCGTTTGAGATATCTATGGTTTACTCAGATATAATATAATGAGATATTTATTTTCTAAATCGGTAATTAGTTATTTTATATTACAGAGATGTAAATGTTTCCTAAAATTACAATATGTAAATAAGTGAATTCAAATAAAGTTTAAAAAAATACATATATAAAAAAAACTGAAACCACATGACTTATACAATCTTGATTACTTAGGATGTTTTCTCCATTGGCAATTCAAAGATAAAATGAGACATTTTCAAAGAATTCATATTACTTCATTTTATGTAAAATAATTCAGTCGAATTTATTTTCTCAAATATGGTTTTCATTGAAAATTATTTCCTATATTTTCTGCATTGATTAAATTGATTTCAATTTCAATGTAAATGAAATTGTATATTAATGTTTACTATTAAGTTTAATGATTTCATACATGATTCAAATATAGTTCACTTAATTCCGATAAATTGCAACAAAGATAAGGTAAAAAGAAATTAAACATACATTTAATTCCTGATAGTTTAAATATTTTATCATCAGTCTGATTGTAATGCGATAATTTTGTATATTCAAATATGAAATTTAATCATATTGTATGTACATTGTTAAGTCTGCTTCAGCTGATTAGAGCCGAAAGAATTATCAAATAAATTATACAAACAGAAGAAAAGGATAGCGAAACAAAATAACCGGAATACATCCGCTAATCTAAAAGTTTAATATTTCTTTGATTTTTAAAACGTTCTTAAAAATTCAAATGTATTATGGTCGAAACCCATTAAGAGCCATGAGAACATAAGTGATTTTAATTAAACAATAATGAAAAAAAAAACATTTAATTATATCAGTAGTTACTAATGTTTAATTCAATTATAAGAAAAGCTTATTTAAAGAAGGCAAGTGAAACTATATTCTTTGATTAAGTTTTAGCATTCACAATTTATTAGTGTGAAAGGGTTTAGTATTGGTGCTGTAGTCTACCATTATGAATACTTAGTGTTGTTATTGTAGACTACGGTCATGAATAATTGATAAGTTTGTTCAACACGACTAAATTGTCTACAGTATTTCACATATTCAGTTCATTCTTCACTGAGTCAGAAACGCTGAGCATATCAGAAGCTCTCTAAAAGTAACACGATAACAAGATTGAAATATTGAAACCTATTCCGTCAGTGCTTTTTTTTTATGGTTAGATTAATGTTGCAATAATTTCAAATGCGATAAAAAGTGACGCACATAACTAATTTTTGAATGTTCCTTTGAGGTATACGCTAATTTTTGTCAGCTTTTATGTTTGGCGGATTAGCAATATTGCAAGAAGGTTGGAAATATTACACAGTAGTGGTTCTTTGAAATGTTGCTCGTGCAGATTTTCATTTTCAAATCGTCTTCATTCGATAAAATAAGCACTCATCGACTTCTCTTGAATCCAAATTTTGCAGTAAAATGTTTAACTTAGAAATCAATATTTGTAGCAACATAATTTACATACTTCAAAGCGTAGCAGAAGAAAGTTTGATGAGAACTCAGGTCTGGATTCCTGCTAACACATTGCGTTAAAATTTAATGACCATCGCAGTCGTTAGATAAACCATTTCGTGTATCAACAAACGTCACCAGGAAAAAATAAACCCAGGATCAGTAGATATACATGGCAAATAGTTCACCAAGTCGAACAAAGCAAAATGTCCCTACATTCAGGAATCTTAACACTTGCGAGTTATACGTAAAATCTATGGTGCGTTCATTTATGAACGGTAATTTTCAATTGTATCTCACTTAAAGCTAACAATATTAACCAGCAAGTAATTCAAGTTCGTGATTAAATAATGCAGGTTTGGAAGCTGTGTGTGAATACTTAATTTAATATGTAAGCTGCTGCTTTAGAACTGAACCAAATATCAACCTATCTATATAGTCGATGATGTGTGTAAAGCAGTTTACTGTGACGGACTACTCGATTTTATAAGGTTTATTTCGAGAAGCATAAATAATTAATGACTTTTCAAATTTTCATCTGATCAGTATTAGAACAATTTAGGTGGTACAAAACCATATGATTAGCTGAATGATTTTAAATGAACAACAGTGAGATGTTGACTTATAAAATAGAGGATTTTCCAGAACGTGTTGCTAGTATGAGGTCTTATGTCACTGGAGCATTGTAAAAGTGTATACCTCATTTATGGCACACTCACGCACGCACGCATGCACACACATATACACACACTCACACAAACACACATACTCACACAAGCACACACACACACACACACATAAGTATGTTTGTATGTATACAATTGACAGGGAACTGTGAAAAAGAAATATTCTGAATGCGGTCATGCATTTTGAAGGGATTCGCATTAAAGGAGAATGTACAAGGAAAATCCCCAGAAAATATTGATATTCAGTTGAAATATTAAATGGGTTACCTAGTTTGTATCTTTAATGTATTTTCATCATATTTTAATGATGGACACATGTAATAAAGCTAATTTTCGCCATCTTCTTGCCTCTTACAAATGCATATATATTCTAATTCTCTCTGTATATATATATATATATACCTGTAAAGGCATTTTTATATATATATATATATATATATATATATCACGGTGGTGCACCAGCATGACCGCAGCCACTTGGCTGAAACACATAAATAAAAAAAAAAAAATATATATATATATATATATATATATATATATATATATAAAGAAAGAAAGAGACACGGGCCATGGCGTTACATTCAAATTAATTTGGAAAAAATGTGGTAGAAATGACCGATATTGCGCTTGGATAAAGAGCTTCACTTGGAAACAAGTAAAGGATTGAAGGCCATATTCGTTATTCACTCAAAGTTCATAATATATATGCAAGTGTTTATTCTTCATATCAAGGAAATTTATACTTTAAATATAGTAATGATGAATGTAGGAATGATATCTTAGCCAAACACAATTACAGGAATGATAAAACCTAAAACAGCCTAATTTAAAAATAAAAAGATAAACCCTAACCATAACCATGTTTATAGTATAGATACACTAACACACACAACGTATACCTCTCGAATGCGTGTGTATTTGAGCGTGGCCATTGCCAGTACCGTCGGACTGGCCTTCGTGCCGGAGGCACGTAAAAAACACTCACTACATCCTGGGAGTAGTTGGTGTTAGGAAGGGAATCCAGCTGTAGAAACTCGGCCAGATCAGATTGGAGTCTGGTGTAGCCATCTGGTTCGCTAGTCCCCAGTCAAATCGTCCAACCCATGCTAACATGGAAAGCGGACGTATGATATATATATATATATATATATATATATATACATAATATACATTTGTGTATACACACACACACACACACACACACACACACACACATATATATATATATATATATATTCATGTATATATATATATATATATATATATATATATATACATATATATATATATATATATATAAAATATGTACATGTATGTATATATATACATACATATACACACACACACACACACACACACACACACACACACACACACACATACACACATATACATATATATATGTATATACATATGGATATGTGTGTAAGTTTGTGCGGATATTTATGCATAGGTGTATTGAAATGAATGCTCTTTGTACATATTTCATCCCTTCAGTGCGAGAGTTAGATATGGAAATGTTGAGCTATATTCGAATATATGACAGAAATTGGTACTATTTTAATAATCACCCAATTCGTTATGTTTACCCAGTGAATGATTTCACTTAGAAATGCAGGTTAGATTATTGATTTCCCAACAACTATTATTACATATATATCAACTTATTGAACAATAAATACTACGACCCTCCGTTTAGAGCCATTACAACTCTCTTCGCGTACACACAATTTATATATATAAGTTGGATGCGTTTATTAAATTGTTTGTTACTTCTCCATTACATCAAACTGCAAATCAACATTAGTAGTGTTTGAAATTCTAGTCAATGTTGAAAAACATAGAATAGATCAAAACTCTATTAAAATAAGGTGCTACATGCATGCAGTAATTTTCTTCACTAATGGGACTAAATTATGCATCAAAACACAACTTAATACTTAGGATATATGTATCTTATTAGTACTATCTTTTCTTTCATCTATACTTTATATGTGTGTCACTTTAGATTATTTTAACTAAAGATTATTAAACAATTTTTGACTATTACACATATACACTGAAATATGGGTATATTTGTTTGTACGTATATACATATGCGTGTCTGACTGTGTTACACTCACACATGCACAAACACATATTTAAATATATATATGTACGCATATGTGTAAAGATATAGCGTGTGTACATATATGTGAGCATATCTAAATATTTGTATATGTGTATGTATATATACTTATATATATATACATAGACACACACATATATATACATACATATATGTATGTATATATATATATATATATATATATATATATATATATATATATATATATATATATATATATATATTTATATATATATATATATATATATATATATATATATATATATATATATATATATATATATATATATATATATATATATATATATATATATATATATATATATATATATATATATATATATATATATATATATATATATATATATATATATACATATACATATATACATATACATCTAGATATATATGTAACTACATGAAATGTATTCGATATCGCTGCAGTCATACCTATACCAGCTATGCTGTTCAAAATTTTGTCTTTAGGATGCACAATAAATTATGTGTACATTCACTAAGCAGAAATAAATCTATTAATACTTGTCCGCAATTTCTTGACAGCAAATGGAAACGTTTACGCATACTGAATACTTTCAGACGACATGTTTCAATGTCCGTGACAAGTTTGCTCATTACTTAGGAAACAAGAATTCTAAGAAAAGAAGGACGGATGTGAATTGGATTAGTTTATAAGCACATGAGTGCTTCTAATATGTAAAGTGACGTTACTGGCTACCTTGTTTACGAACAATACCCATGGATTTGATTTGTCTTGATTTTCAGAGAAATATAGCATGTTAGCTATATGTACATCCTTACAAAATAGCTCGTAGGGAACAGTTGCACGCTGGTTTGATAACAGCATGCATAGAATTGCAGTTGTAGATGGTGTGAAAGAAAACTTTTTCTCTACATATATCCTTTAATTTAAGGTATATGCAAACAGCTTAATGCAATATTAGTTATGAAGAAATATTTTTGTACAAAATAAATCGTCATTGTTACAATACGAATGGTAATATTTGCCAATATATATAATCCTTATGACACACAAGTATAAAATATCTGCTCTGCATAACAGCGTATATATTTCCATCGGCGATTTTAGCTGTACTGAATTGGAATCAATTTTTATGAATTGTAGAATATGCTATGGTATGGCAAAAAGGTAGGCAACTTGTAATACATCCAGGCAATATATATGATTATATATCGATAAATTGTTAGTGCAACACTTTTCATCAAACTATAAGCATGAAAAGTGCCAACTCCCGAAACACTTGGCATTTGTGCCACTCTGTTACTTCTGCTACATATATTTATAAATCTATAAGTATTTATCTACGTACCTATATCTCAATCTCTCTCTCTCTCTCTCGCTATATATATATATATATATATATATATATATATATATATATATATATATATATATATATATATATATATATATATATATATATATATATATATATATATATGTATATATATATATATGTATATATATATATATATATATATATATGTATGTGTGTGTGTGTATGTGTGTGTATGTGTGTATGTGTGTGTGTGTGTGTGTGTGTGTGTGTATTTATTAGCTATAATCAATCTTCAGTTGAATTAGGCACTTGGATTCGGACACCTGGTTATAGTCCACACAGCTCCAATTTAGGTGAACAGAATGTAAATAAGTAAAAAGGACGTACATGTGTCAATATATTATGGCTAGTTTTATTCATCACTTACATGGAGCCGCTTGAAACGGCCATAATTTATTGTTACCTCTACATCACTGTCACTTATGTTTATATATGTATATTTATATATATATATATATATATATATATATATATATATATATATATATATATATACATCGCTCTCTCACCGTCTCTCACATTATCCCTCTCTCGCTCTTTATATATATATATATATATATATATATATATATATATATATATATACATATGTATAAAATCAAAATAAGCAACAAGATATCAAGAAGTGATGCAGTGCGACCGTTTCAAGCGCTTCCATTTAATTCAACAATGCAAATCAGTTTAAATGCAGAGCTATCATCAGCTGCACAATTAAATAGAATTTTAATCAGTTGGTTCTGCGGTAATATATATATATATATATATATATATATATATATATATATATATATAACCATAATCGCAGAAATACCATTTGGTTTGCTCCCACACACACACTTCTCTCTTAACACAAAACGCCCGTTGGTAGAATCATCCTTAATTTCATGTATAAGAATTTCACTAGCTCCCATAGGTACTGGTCCATTTTCAACAGGCAAAACCGTAGTGTCTCGTTTAGTTGTGTCTCCAATATTAAGAGCACCCTTGCACCGCCCCTCAACCACAGGAAGAGGCAGGATGTTCGTGCAGGGATCGCAACAGATACTCTTTGGGAGGCCACTGCGAAGCCAAAGGGGTCGTCTAGGAAACTGAGTAGTAGCAAATCCGGGCAATACCACGGTAGAAGCAACAGCAGTTGCAGACACGAGAACAGAACCAGCAACATTGCCACCATCGTCACAGTTAACAATATTAGCAACAGTAGCAATAACACTAACAGCGGCAGCAGCGGCAGTTCCTCAGACCCCAACAACACTGACTACAGCAGCAGCAGCATCGCCGTCAGCATTATCAAGAGCTTCCCTAACTTCTACAGTAGTAGACCTGACAACTCCTATAGCAGCAGAACCATGTTCAGTGCCAGCGCCAGCTATAATGGCAATAACAGCAGCAGTGGCCCTAGCAGAAACACAAGCGGAACTACAGCTAATGACACCTCTAGCAGCAATTCCAACTCTCCCACCAATGACGAGGACCACAATAGCAACAGCACCTTCACCATAACCGGCAGTAGCAATATCATTACCAGGCCAGCACCGACTCCAGCAGTGCCAACACTAGCAGTCCTAGCTGCAACAACAACGATGTCCGCGGCAGCAGCAGAAGTAACTACAATAACAACACCAGCAGGAGCAGCACCGACAACACACGCCCACGGAGCTACATTGGATGTTAAGGAAACTCTTTCAAGCAACGTCTCTCCAACCGCAGGCTCTTCTTCAGAGTTCTGGAAAGGAGATACGTGGCATCACTGGCTACTCACGTCTAGTAACTAAGAGATCATGGGATTCCATACTCGATCTCAAGGAACCTTCTCGACAATGCAGGCCCCAACATCAACGGGACGAAGCGTTGAAAGTTATGCATAGCTGAACGCACGAGAATCCTAAAAGACTCACTCGAACCAGGGAATATCCTTAACTCCAGAACAGAGAATTTCGGGCCATGTTTATATATCAGGAGGTTTCTGGTTTCTTTTTGGAGCCCGTCAGATGGCGGCACAGCCGGACATCGATAGCCCATAGCAAATGGAGATAATCCCCAACCGTTACCTTTGAGTAGTGAGGCATTTTCCCTTCCATAAGTTTAAGAGGTTAAAAGCCAATAGTTTTATTGGATCTGAGAATACGCCATAATGCTAAACCTTTTATGGCCGGGAAGCCTAAGGTAATCCCCATTTTTAATATATACTGCTCTACATCATAGAATGTGCTTCTTCCTTCGGATTTCTGTTTTTAACAAACGATATGTATATATATGTACTGTTGTATATACATTATAATGTAGTCTGAAGTTAAATATATATGCAAAACTCTATGTTCATTGCTAGTATGGCGAAGAGCGGTATTAGTTTGTCTCTTCGTGTATGACTACCAAAGTGCCGAACAATGAAGCAAAGACTCACATACAGTATCATTCATTGCTCATCAGATGTTTATGTTTTATAACGTAGGGATGAAATTGTGTGATTATACATGGTGAGGTCATATAATATGCCTAAAACTCGTTGTGGAAAGAATCTTATATGACGAGCAATTTAGAACAGAAACAGTCAGTATTTCACCTTACTTCTCACAAAACTGTAAATCCCAACAGATATGAAAAAGTATATTGACCATCATCAGTTAAAACTGTAAATATAGCTCCTTAACAATTGAGTGTTAGACCCACCCATGATGTTTGTAGTCAAGTAACTTCACTGTTAGCTTCTGAATAGAAGAGAGAGAGAGAGAGAGAGAGAGAGAGAGAGAGAGAGAGAGAGAGAGAGAGAGAGAGAGAGAGAGAGAGAGAGAGAGACAGACAGAGACAGAGAGAGATTTCTTATCTGAATTAGCAGCTTGGAAAGTTAAGAAACGGTGTGAATATATTACTATTTTTGTATATATGACTTTTTATCTCTCTTGGGATACCAGACAAATGTAACAATGCTAAATAAAGAGTAGAGATTCAAACAAATGTTGTAATGGGGAATGTAAAAATTCAAAAGAAATACAAGTAGTTTGGATTTCATTTCCAAGAATTAGGTTGACATCTTGCAACATGTAGCAAGTGTTAAATAAAGAAGAATATAAAAGCCTTCAAAATTGTGCCATACCATTGCATTCTAACACTTGATAAAAATGTGATATGAGAAACGGTGCTGACCCATATTTAATTCAATGCAAGTTTTTTAAAAGTAGAGATTGTGATTCCTTTTGTGTATACTTATTGATTGCTTTTGTGAATAGTAGGTGATTTTATATGAAACCATGTTAGAAATATAAGTTTTGTGTATTTTGTGTTATTTATTCTAAATATTGCGATGTGCTGTATATGAAAAAAAGAAAAAAAGGAAGGGAAAACTTGTATTTGGATATAAAAAGAAACCGGATATAAATAAAAACCTTTTCATTTCAAGTTTTCTAGACATTGATAATATTTATAATGAAACAATGGTATTACGAACCATATGGATGCTTAATAACTTTGTAAATCTTTTGGATTAATAATAGTCATAAATAAAATTTTTTAATGCATAACCTTTAATAGAACCCCTTTAAATCAATATTAAGAAATATAAAGCAACAGAAAATATTTTTAAAAGGTAAACTATTACAATATAAATATACTAGAAAATAGTTTGAGGAGAAAATGAATTATTTGATTATCGATAAATATTTAAATTTATGTAAATTCAGGCAGTGATTAGCAATCTTCAGAGGGCAAAAATTCCTATTCATATCATTTTATTCAGTATCTTTTATCTGTGCATCATTTTATTCAAGAGAAGAAAGGCAATATAGTTTAATTAATATTTCACAATGTCCGTAGATAGTTCTCGTTCTTTATCGATCTGCATTGAATAATCGATCTGTATAGCAAGTAATTAATAGAATTCATTATAAATATTTTTTAACACAAATGTTTCATGAAGCATGTCAATATTTTCAAATTCTCAAGGACAGTGGATGTTATCATCAGTAGAATGGCGGGCGAATGGAGATATGGTTTTGCATTCAAAGTTAGATTTCTACCCGATCGACTTGACGTTTCAGGCCATATTTATCGAGGAATGCCGCACAGAGTGTAGTAAATGTAGATTAGTGGTTCAGTCTTTTGTGTCGAAGGAAATATAATTTAGAACATACAAGGATTTAGATATACTGTTGAAACTAACTGAATTTTATTAGTAAATCATAGAGATAAACAAAAGTCGCTAAATACCATTGTCACTAAACTATGTGTTTGAGTTATTTCTCTGTAGCAGAAAAGTTGCAATATGCACGGAAGGCCATTTTTTGAAAGAGTTTCATATTAGATTCCCCATTCGCAGGTTTTACATATTGGAAACTGTCATTTCCTTACTATGCTGTTACTGCGCTGTGTATCGATGTTAGATGAGTGATAGAAATTATGCATGATAGAGGCTCGTAACCCAAATAAAACAGTTTGTTATGGTTGCTTCAGTTGTTTTCCTCGCTGAACATTGAGTATTTTTTTTTAGGCATTATAAAATATTAAGAAGAAATATCTCCCTTTGTATAACGGTAGAATGTAGTTTTAGGTTTAAGGAATATCTAGGTACTTATTGAACGACATAATATAAGCTGTTTTTGTCATGCTTCATGCCAGGAATTATACAAATCTTATGTAAACTTTGGAAAATTATGAATTTAAAAAATGGTTTAATGAGTAATGTACCTAAACACATATAAATTTGTTAACTACATTGCTAAAATCTGCTACTAATTACAAGCGAAAGTGTTCCTGATTAACCCCAGGAGCAAAAGATTAAAAAGAATTAAATTTTAAAATATTTGCCCATATGTTTATGAGTCTATATGTGCACATCCATGTGAAGGCAAGGAATAATCTTTGATGCATATTTTCAATTGCGATGTTCTTTCACTTTTTATTTACCAAGAAAATATATGATTATATTCCAGTAACCTATGAAAATCTGCACAATATTTCAAGAATTCAATATTTATTCAGATAGTTCATGTCTGCCGGTACTGAACAGAATTCTTAAACATATTTTGGCAAATGAAATCAGAAAAACTGAATTCTGTGTAGTTAAAAGTATTTATATAGGAAAACAAAATAAAAAAAGCTCAAACGTTTCATGTTACAAATCTATTTCTATCAGAAGCAACGAAGAATTGTACCTTCCGAATTTAATTAGAGACAGTATCTAACCTAACTAAGCTAAAATATTGCAGCCAATTAGTAAGCATATCGAATACATGAACAGATTTGGAAATGCTGCTATCAATAGATTTGATTCAGGCAACGTTACATTACATCAAAAATAGGCAGAGGAAACAGAAAGTGAAAGCCATGCAAATTAAAATTGTAAACTAGATCACGAGTAACGAATAAAATGCTTTCATTACTATGTTACCTGTTTAGTTAGTTCATCAACATTAAAGAAAAGATAACGAGTATATCGTACTGAAACTAGACGCATCATACATAGTGTTTATTCTTTAACTAATTGGAAATCGTTACAATATTGCAAGTCGTAATATAGAGAAGTGTTAGGGTAAACGAGAGAAAAATGTAAGCATCGGTCGAACGAAAGCGATAACCACACTATCGATTATTATTTGAAAGACGTTAGAAAGTCATGAAAGTAACTATAATATTTTTCAATAAATTCCAAAGCAGTTGCACAAAAAATGCAGATCAAAAAATTATAAACATATAGGTATAGCCAAGGGTGCGTTGTTAACGTTAATTTCGAAGGAACCATTTTCACGGGTTTGATATAACTGTGTGTCACATTAGGAGTATTGCTGAAAAAATTCTAATTGACATTTGGTAAATGGAATCTGTACAGACTTATTTAGTTTTAAATGGTTACATTGAAAAAGGATGTAAATCAGTACCTTCAAAGAAATATTTTGTATATCTTTGCAGACAAATTATCAAAAACCTGCACAACACAGAAGGAGGAATTCATTAACGTCCTCATAGATTCGTGATGCAATATTTTGGGCCTAAGAACAATTGCTACAAGAAACCATTGCTACATTCATATATATATATATATATATATATATATATATATATATATATATATATATATATATATATATATACACACACACACCCACACACACACATACACACACACACACACACACACACACACACACATATATATATATATATATACCTGCATGTACATATTGATACATGCATTCATACACAAACACAAACACATGACACAAACGCACACAAACATACACACACATACGGACGCATGCACGCACACATGTATGTATATATGTACTTATGCATATACATATATATGTTCATATGTACAGATACACGTTTAGGTAGACAGACAAACGCGCGCGTACACACACATGCAACACACACTCAAAAAGATATCCGTATATATAGGTATCACTTAAGCATCAGTTATTGTTATCAAATAATTTATCATATACAATGTATTTGCTAGTGAATATTATCAAGAAACCCATGAAATGATAGCACATTTAAACGAAAAACTCACTGTGATACACATATATTGCATATATAGTTAATTACGAGCACGTCGATATTTTCTTTATTGATATTTCATGGAATGATCAGATCTGTCACTTTGTGTATGTGGCTTTGCGTTTGTGGCAGAAGGCAATTTCTAAAATACAAATAAGTATTGAAGAATGAAGTGCCATATATTTTGGTAATTACCGGTTATATCTAGCAATAGGAGATTACGATTATGAATAATGCAAGCTTGTGTTGCATTGGTATCCCATAGTTTAATAAGTGTCGTGCACATGATACTGGCTTCCTTACCCCTGTACTTGCCTTATGAAATTCACGTGGACGCTATTCTTTGATTATAATATACGACAACAGTGAATATGTGCTGAAAATCTTGACCAATATAATCTGTAACAATTATAATAGGAAATATTTTCTAACATTAGTGGTAATTGAAAATGTTTTCCTTGTAAAAAAATTATAATATGCTATGATTATAGAAATGCCTTTTGTAACATTACTGAGTCACTGGAGACAGACATTAACACGAACTTACTCCAGTACCTTGGAACCCTCAAATATCTTCTCTCTCAAAACAACCACCAGTAAGAGTTTCTCCCTAATCCTCATTTACAAATGCTTTTCTTTTATTACTGAAATCTATCAGAAGCGTTTCTTCTTGGACAGATTCGGCATGAGAATTTTTTTTCATTTCGGCAACAGCAAAGCTTTCTTTCTTATCCTGAGTGTAAATTCTCGGTCCCAATTTCTTGCATATGATCTCTGTCCGTCTGCCAACTCTCTGGTTGCAGATTCTTGTTAAATTGCTCTTAACATCTTCTGCACATTACTCATAACATCTCACAACATACCATTGATTTATCACCACGTTAAACAACGCATATTTGAATGATTGGTGAAACTGGTGCTCTATGTTGTTTTTGAGACTGTTGTAATATACCAGCTGCAAGTTTAGTTTCCAAAAAGCTCTGTCTACCAAAATTCGTATACCATACGCCAAAACAATACAGATTCCACAAATATAGGCCTTGGAATTACTATCTAAAAGTACTAAGCTAAACGTGCGGCTTGGAAAAAAACGGAAACGTTAATGCTACTGACATCAAGAAACCCTCGACGCATTTTTCTCTAAAATAATTATGGTCCGTAGACAAGAAAAAAACCTTCACGATTGCTTCAAATATTTAGCATTATCGTCAAGGACAATTTCACATTTTAAAAATAAATTCTTTATATAGCTATGAAAGCATCATTAAAGTCGCACTTCTCTTGAAAGCCAGAAGGCATTTCATCCATAAATGATTAATGAAATTCTACAAAACGCAGCTGATGCCTCTTGCTTATTCTGTGAAATTGCGCGGATGCATATAGTAATACATCCAATAAAAATCTACTGAATTGATAAAAGGTCTTCGTAGAAAGGTTCCAGTCTCTTGTCGACTGACACTAGAATTTGCATTTCATATAGTGACACCCATATGCAATCATTTGCACTTCCATCGAATCTCCTCCCTAAAGTTCACCAATGCTAATCCGAATACCCTGTACCATACAAAGAACTCTACGCCCAATTCTTCTTCATTAAACCTGGGCTAACCAGAATACATCCTCACAACCCCAGTTTTAACTGCAGCTGATATATTACAACTGTTCTAAGACAACGTTCAACACCCATTTCACCAATCTAGAAAGACACGTGATGGCCTGGTATATTACACCTTTCTTTTGAACCATCCTGTAAAAATAAGGTAAATTAAGCAATTAAGGTGAACCTAAGGTTAAACAACATATTCAGTTATTTACTTAAGACATTTAAGCTTGCTAATGTAAGCTTTAAGTTGATCATTTTCTTTTAAAACTTTATCGAAAAGATGTATTGATGAAACGTGTAAATTCGTGGGATACGCAGAAGTCAGTTAGAATAGTGAACTGACATAAACATTTTGAATACAAAGAATCAGTTACTATTTCATTCTAGCGTCATGTTTTTAAGTATTAAAATGGGTCACATTATCACAACCAAAAAAAAAAGAAAGAAATGATAAAAGAAAAGACACACATTAAGCTGAAATAGCATTATTCAAAGTAGGATAAATTATATTTAAACCCGGAGTTATGACTACATTATGATTTAATATTTACCTTCGAAAAATGTGGCGAATAAAAACAAAAGTCGCAACGTATTCTTTTTGAAATTGATTAATTCTTCCATTAATCAAACTTAACCACAACATAAATCGTCAGTCTGAAAGAAGAGTGAAAATATGTCCAAAATTATTCTTTACTAATACGTATAACAAAAATAGTTTCAGCATTACGGTTGGGGGACTTAATTGTATTACAATTTTAAACACTCACTTAAAGTATATTGATGTATCATTCAATTATTAGTCTGAATAAATAAATATAAAATGAGATTTCTATTATTAAATCCATTTTCTTTGCAATGTGGTGTATTCGATATGTTTAAGCTGGATATACACAAGATTGTTGCAAAGAGAAAATGTATGATATTTCCAATGAAATGCACTGAACTTTCTTCCATCACTAATCTGAACTGATTTGATTTGGGAATGTAAAATGCAACACACTCACATTTAAGCATAAAATTAAGACGATAACGCAATTAGAGTTGATCCGGTCCTGAAATAACCTCTCATATAAACAATAAATGCGACATATAATTTTATATTGCTATTTTTTATTGTATGACATCAAATATAAGTGAATGATATTTAGTTATGAATAATGTTAAGCAGTTAACCATAGCACATTGGTGGTATCATTTAACTCAAACTCATTCATATTTAAAGATAACAGACGAATGAAGCAAGCTGCATTAGTTAGTGTTACATATTCTATCGAATTCTGCTTGCATATTTCTATTGATACAATCTCGAATATACATCACAACATAATACAGGTGAAACAACAATAAATTCTATGTGTTGAAGGTAAATGAGTAAAACCGAATTCAAACAGAAGGATTACCTTCTTGTTGCCGTTTTACCGAATGTGTGAAGGATAGATTTTGCTAGGACTACTCTTTACAGAGTAGTTGCAATACTATCAGGTGTAATCTATATGGGTTGCGATACGTAGAATTTGTGTCACGAAAACATATAAAGAAGAATCTCAATTCAAGCTACATTCCATAAAAATTTAGGTATTACTATTTCACTGTCTGTTCTAGTTACCCAGTATCTCATGTGAGAGCATAACTAATATCACCAGGGTAATCCAAAACATTAGCATCTTAAAATGTCATGAATGTAGCTAATCAACGTTTGAACATTACTTGTTAAAAATCTGCGAATTCACTTCAAGATTTTGGCAATCAGAAATAAATAACTAGTCACGGCCGTTATGGAGGAATCAGAAAAATGGAAATATATTTCCTTCTCTCGGTGGCTTTACCTTTTTATTCGACAGTAAGTGGATTAGTCTCTTACTCTGCGAAAATAGAGAGAAGTGTATTGATCACTAGACAGTAAACCATTTGACATACATCTTAAGCGAACACATCAATACCAAAAACAACTGTTATAGCAACGGCAGCAGGAACAAAAACATAATGAAAATCAAAACAAAACATTTCTAGTAAATGAAATTACCATATAATGACAAAAGAGTAATCCTTCAAGAAATGGGAAAGTCCTCGCTTTATTGTCATTCATATTGATTTTCGTGAAGAATTCTTTAATAAGAATATACAAAATCTGCACATAGTAGTACAGTAATGATGAATAGCAGAGAAGATATTCAATATATATTCAATAATAAGAAATTAGGTAGTAATGCTGAAATGCATTTACAAATATATATTCTTTCACACTTTCCCAAACTATGAAAGTGAAAGTAGAATGCAGCTTTTGCAAACACCCTTTCCTTTAATGAAAAAAATGATTTGTTCTAATATTTTTCTCTCCAAACGGCATAAACTGCTCAGATACGCACGACCAACAGAGAAGGCAAAAGATAAAAAAATAAATGAAAGGAGCACGTCTTACATGAAACGCTCCCAAATGTTATCTGTTGAACTCTTTTAGTGTAAATTACTTTTACAACGTTCCCAACTGATCCCATCGAAACGCATGAAAGATTGCTTCGTATTATTTCTAGGCTATCGCTTTTGAATCATGAGCATATATGTATTGAATAACATATGTGATAGCATCGATTCTGGATTCTCAACTTTACATAGATATGATTGCAAAATTTTTTTCTAGTGAAACAGAATCCCAATATCAATTTATATATGGATGCACACATTTTGATTAGAGTATTGAAACTATTTGCCTTCCATTTTTGATTTAACTACATCACAGTATAAGAAATAGTATCTAAATATCATGAGCTTACATAATTCTATTTAAGTTTACATTCATCACTCTACAATCTCTCGCTTGTTTTTTCATTGAATTTTTCTCCCTCTCATCACACATGCTTGCGTGTATATCTATGCAATATATACACTGTTTAAAAATTTATACAAACATGAGTATAAATAAACAAATAGGCTTGACGATCAGAATTACAATGTTAGATCAACGAAATATTTCCTTGAAAATAGCAATTACAGATAATAAATCATAATACAGAATATTTTTAAGCCACGTAATGCAAATATAAGCCCGACTGTTGTATATTTTTAGACTTTAGAGAATTCGGAACTCATCGAGTCTTGTTATATGTTTCTTTAAGTGCCCTCAGATATTTACTACCTGGAATATGACGGTGGTGGCTGTGGAGGATCTATAAAACTTGATAGTATATAATATTACGAAAAATATACCAAAATGTATATATACCAATTTATGAGTATGCTAAATAGATCTATTAATCTTGTACATTTCAAATGTAGTCAAAAGATTTCAACAAAATTCCAGTTAAATTAGCAAACTTTTTTCTTACGGAACACATTTTTTGAGTAGAGGCGTCAGATACCTTCATTTAATTATTTTAATCTTTATGAATTATATTTAGTTGATATGTATTAGTTCTCTCCAAAGCGCAACCCACGTCGGAGGCTGTTGTAATGAGTTTCCTGGGTAAACCGTTCCATTCGTTTAGATTATTGCGTGGAAGTATTACAAGAAATAAGTTTCAGACTGCGGTTTGGGGATACAACCACACATAGCTAGAGGAGGTGTGAAATGAGAAGAGATGCAAAAAGAGAGAGGGAGAGATAGAGAGAGAGGGAGAGAGAGAGAGAGAGAGAGAGAGAGAGAGAGAGAGAGAGAGAGAGAGAGAGAGAGAGAAAACGAAAGATAGAGAGAAAGACAGAGTCACTGAGAGACAGAGAGGGAGATGGGGCCAGTAGTGTGTGCTGTGTTGTTGAAGAAACAATACTCTTTGAAGTAAGTACTACGTTACAGGGAAAATATAAACTATTTGTGCAATTAAGTATAGAAAACGTCGTTATACCTGTGACGTGTTAATGACGTGTGTAACTTTTTTCTGTATAGAAACAATTTTAAATACAGCCTTAATATGAATTTGTCGATGCAGTTGTTATTTTATTCTTGTGTTTTAATGCGTCGAGTCAAAAGATTTGCAATATTTTGGTAATTTCTTTGCATTATACGTCAAGTCACAACAAATGCAGGCTATACTTGAAAGTAAATGTCATCGTGTTGTACCGCTTGAGACCATCTTTCTGCCAGTTCTTTGATCCTGTGCTGATATCATTTCTTGTCCTCCAAAGCAAAGGACTCCTTCAATGAAGCTGCTACATCATCTTGGTTAATGAAACTTCGGGAGTCATACATAGGACCAAGTAATAATCCGGGGAAGCTAGGTCTGGACTATATGCTGGTTGTGACATCAGTTCGACTCACGTTTCTGGTGTTTATTCCGGGACATTCGAGCGGTATGAGGTCTCGCGTTGTCTTCTTGCAGAAGTGGTCACTTTATCTTAACCAATCCAAGTATTTTTGGCGCACAGTGACATACATCCACGTCATCGGAGTACACGTTAGCATCACTGGTTCGAACGTCTGCAAAGAACTCGTAGTCGATAATCTCTGCATAATTCCGTGAGATGCAGGACTTCACCTTGTGTTTGGAACGCCAATATTTCTTGACAAGTTACAAAAGCTTGCACTCTAACCCAAGTATGGGTTGCAGAAAAACATGTCCCTCAGATTATTACTTTCTCCGATCCATTTACTCGCTTGAGACGCTTCAAAGAAAGGGGGAATTATACATCTTTAAAATTTAATTCATAAAATGCTCTTTCTTCATATTATATTCCGACGCTGCTAAATAAGTGTCTTAAGGTCCTTTGTTATGCTAGTTTTGTGCATTTCTTCTACCCACTACAAACAGGCATGCACACACGCACCCCCTAAATGTTTATGTTGAATGTACGTTGTATCTGTGTTTGTAGTTGTCACTGTGTATTTATTATTGAGAGAAAGTTCAGCAAGGACATAGACCATTTGAATAAGTGCCGGCAAGTTTGGTTCCATCAAATTTCTCAAATTGTTCTTCCATCATGTGCATAATGTAATTCCTGCAACCAATAACAGAGTAAAGAAATATTTTTGAGAAACTTGTATATGCTGTGTATGGTTCATAGTAATTCAGTGGGTTTTCTGTTTCCATTATCCCTGTTATTTGTTTGTTGTGTTGGGAACTGCTTTGTTATCTGATCTTATCTCAATGAAATGTATAATAATTTATGCATTATTATGTTTCATGTATGAACGTTATACCAGTCTATCAGTTTTTAATTAATATAGTACCGTTGAACATGCTATTTAGAAATGTTGTTTAAAGCCTAGGTATATTGTCATCAACATTCACAAAAATCATTCCTAATTGACATTAAGTGAAAACTGGAAACAGGTACTTTCTATTCATATTCTACTGTGGTAAACCCTGAGAAATCAATGATATATATATATATATATATATATATATATATATATATATATATATATATATATATATATATATATATATATATATATATATCATAGAGCTCACTGTATTATAAACTACTCTTTATTTCAGATCTAAATATCTTTAAATGGATAAATGTTTTCAAAGTACGCTACGTTGCTCAGACATTACGTATAAACTTGACAGGCAAAAAAAAACTAAAAACTAAAAAACAAAACAAAAAAACTACTCATGATTTTTAGCTCATTGCAGATGGAAAGTTATGGTATCGTTCACTTAGTAATTTCTGCAGATACACTTTTGAACTGCAGAACAATAGGTCACAGAGCATACATTTTGTTATAAATCTTATGTGCTAAGAACATCAAGTTTGTGTTCTTAGTACAAGATTTGTATCTATATGAGGTAGCTATATACAAATTAATGTTACAATAGATTGAGAAGGGATGTTTAACAAATTTCACTTATTGTATTGTTAATGGTAAGACACCGGACATACAGTATATAACTCAGAGGTGCGTAAACGACAAACATTTTAGTTATCTCTCAGGTTTACTACTTTTGTATGATCGAATATTACTGACAGTTTTAGCTCTCTTTGTATACAACTCAAGTTAACTGACAATGGCCTTTTTCTGTGGAATATATGAAAACAAATAGCATTTGATGTGGGAAAGTAGTTCAAAATAAAATCTCTCATTTGTAAACTCATAGAATTAAACATATATTTTACAACATATATTTTACAACATAGGAAGAAAGAAACAGCTGAGCAACTGATATAAATAAGGTATGTAATTGAATTTTGTGATGATGAGAAAATATGCCGTGCTACATCTCCGATATGTATAATGGTTTAGTGTCTGATCATGAAGAAATAAACAACAGTTTATATCGCAAAAGACAGACTAATTTGTAATCAGCTTTTAACAAGTCGACGTTTTCTAGTCTGTGCGGTCAGTGTATATGTCTTTACACATTCTAAAAGTTACTTTGTATTTTCTGAGAAATATAATTTTATTGAAAATATGGAGGGGGGAACAATGTTTATTTGTATTCTGTTCAGTTTATTCATCAAC